>NC_133328.1:20479818-20779818 GCF_042186555.1 Aquarana catesbeiana
TGTGTGAGAGTCGCCTGGGTCAAGGGAACAGCTCCAAGTGACTGTAACGCTGCCAAAAAACAAGAGCCCCGGCTTGTTCACTTAAAACTTAAAAGGTGCTCGGAGATTTATAGGACCACCGGAGCCCCGGGAGGGAACCCCACTAACCCCACTTCAAGCACTGCACCCTTCGAAAACTTAGTGACGATGAGAGCTGCGATCTTCATTCTCCTGCAAGTAAGTGCGTGCTGAATGTTTGCAAATATTTCCAGATGTTGGAATGACATGAAGTGGCGTTATGGGATCGCTTTTCATTGCTGTCAGTCCAGGAGTCCCACCTAGGAATCCCCTAGAGGAGGATTTCTAGAGGGAGAGACCACGTATCACATTTTTACCTTGTACACAAATAAAGGTGTCAGGACAATCACAACAAACTCAAAAGCACATTTTACTTTTGTATTTTTTTAAAAATATTTTTATATTATACTTATTACCATAGAATGTAATGTGTTTGATGTAAAAGACATATTTTATTTTTTGTTTAAGTTGTTTAGTTTATTATTGTTTCTTATTGTTATTATTATACAGTATTTATGTTTGGGTTATTTCGTTTATTATTGTTTTTTTTTTAATTGTTTTTTGTGTCGTTTTTTTTTTTTTAATTATTTTTTAATTTGACCATCAAAGAAAAAGGAAACAACACATATGAATACTTTACGAAGGTCCAAGATTGTCCAAATATAATAAGCATTCAGTTTACATATTCATTATTATCATTATTAATATACAGGATTTATATAGCGCCAACAGTTTGTGCATTGTTTTAGTTATTTTTTTATAGTATAAAATCTGTACAATCAGATGAGTACCGGATAGGAGAATCTTTATAAAGTTACATTAAACTCATGATTTATCTTGTAGAATCGTAACTTGACGTCAGAGACAGACCGTGTTCTCTGCCTTTTGTTTTCCTTGTTAGTGCTCTTGTTTTAGGATGGATCTATATTTATCTCCGGCATATTTACTTTGGGTACAGTCAGTTTTCTGGTTACATCTTGATCCATCTATTGGCCACAATCCTCTTTCATCTCTGTAGTCGTCAGTGCGGCTCGCTGATTTGATGATGGCTGATGTTGTGTGTTTGAAATGTATTTGCTGCTTTTTTGAAGTTTTTTTGGATGAGAGGTTGTGAAAGAACAAATCTATGTATTAATAAATCAATGTATCTATCTATCTAGCTATCTATCTATCTTCCCCACATTAACTTTTTTTTATCTGTTTTGGTAATATATAGGTCTGTTTTTATATATTACAACTATTTATCCATCTTATCTTATTGTAGCTTATATTGTCTTAGCTTGTTTTATCTTGTTTTATTTATCTATCTATCTATCTATCTATCTATCTATCTATCTATCTATCTATCTATCTATCTATCTATTATTATTATTATTATATAGCACCAACAGTTTGTGCAGAGCTATACAAAATAAAGCAATAATTAAATTAATAATTAATAAATATAACAATTATAATACATCATACATCATAATGCATATAATCAAGACAGGAGGGTTAGGAGGGCCCTGCTCATGAGAGCTTACAATCTAAATAGGAGGGCCAAGTCATACAAAAATTAATAACTGTGCAGATCAGCTATCTATCTATCTATCTATCTATCTATCTATCTATCTATCTATCTATCTATCTATCATCTCACTTTGGAATTTCTTTCTTTCTTTCTTTCTTTCTTTCTTTCTTTCTTTCTTTCTTTCTTTCTTTCTTCTTTCTTTCTTTCTTTCTTTCTTCCTTCCTTCCTTCCTTCCTTTCTTCTTTCTTTCTTTCTTTCTTTCTTTCTTTCTTTCTTTCTTTCTTTCTTTCTTTCTTTCTTCTTTCTTTCTTTCTTTCTTTCTTTCTTTCTTTCTTTCTTTCTTTCTTTCTTCTTTCTTTCTTTCTTTCTTTCTTTCTTTCTTTCTTTCCTCTAACAAGCAGGGCCCTCTGGTCCCTCCTGTATTTATTTATTTGTATTGTACTGTAAGTGTACTGTCTGTTATAATCTATCTATCTCACTGTTTCCGCCACTTATTGATATAATCAATTAAACTGTATCCTACTGCTTCCCAACTGTCTATGGTTACCTGACATGGGATTTCCTGATATCTGTTCACTAAGAATCCCCTAGTCATTTCATGCCTGCCCTCTGATATATACCTGCTGCACGACAGCTCTATTACCCCATCCGGAGTTCATATCAACTTTGTATGGTCTAAAATCTGATGTGATGTTTTGTACCTTTCTGTACTTATGGATTGGGAGATTGACAAGCAGAGTCTTGACGTTACTTTTGCTGTAATGATTTGTCCAAAATGTATGTTCTCTGTATGTCGCTTTGTCATGTGGTATGGAATATTATGGCTCTAGATGAGTAAAATGCCCAGTGTGGGATACAAGTCTATGGTACATGTACTATATATACAATTACCTTTACATTTGTCCGCAGCCTGTTGAAGCCACAACTAAAAAATAAGTGAATTGTACAAAATGACTCAAGCGCTGCTTAGTGTGTTAATAAAAATGTGTTTAAAACACCCAGAGCAGCTGCACCATTTACAAAGTGATCTTGCACTACTACAAAAGGTTGTAAGAGGTTATAAAGAATGGTGCGCTTATTTCAAAACTACTGTGAAATGTATTATTTATACAAACGCAACATAAAAAACAATTGCACGTAACAAACCAACCGTGATGTGTGTTTATTGATATACATAAAATTAAATTGAATATAAAAGGCCCATATGTAAATAGTCCTAGTATAGACTTAAAAATCCATAAAGTGCTTCTCCACAATACAACATCCTTGAAGAAGTCACGTGATCTGTGACACAACGCGTTCGGGAGGAGTCGGTGACGTCACTTCCGGTGTCGTTGTTGCCCCACAGTAGCGGTAAGGAGGAGAGCCCCTTTATGCACTTTATGAATTTTTAAGTCTATACTAGGACTATTTACATATGGGACTTTTCTATTCAATTTCATTTTATTTTATGTATATCAATAATCACACATCACGGTTGCTTTGTTATGTGCGATTGTTTTTTATGTTGCGTTCGTATAAATAATAAATTGTCACAGTAGTTTTGGAATAAGCGCACTATTCTATATAACCTCTTAAAACTAAAAACTAAAAACTTTGCATTGAGAAGTTCTTTTATTATGTATAATTGGGTAGTTATTATAGTTATTATGTTTAATTAATTGTATATTCACAACTCTTGACTTTTTCTCCCTTTTTTCCTTCCAGCCAGCTATCTATCTATCTATCTATCTATCTATCTATCTATCTATCTATCTATCTATCTATCTATCTATCTATCTATCTATCTATCTGTATGTCCAGCCAATTGATGGAAAGATTGGGGAAGAAATAGAACCCCTGTCAGGTTTTTACTGTTATTTGGGGCTCTGTTAGAAAGTTTTCACTTCCTGTCCTGCTGCAATGTTTTACCGGACAAGAACTTCCTGCAAATCAGATATAAATAAAAATGTTTTTTATTCTTTACTTTCTAAAGAAGAAAAAAGCTAGAACCTTTGTCAGATTTTTTTTTTCTAATGTATATAAACTGTTTGTCAAACCACCCACTGTGTAAAAAAAAAAAATATAAAAGAAAAAAATATATATATATAAAAATATAAAAAAAAAAAAAAATTATATATATATATATATATATATATATACCTAAAACTTTACATAAAGTTGGAGATTTTTATTTTCTATGATGCTCATTATATATTTTATCCCATTAATGAGTTCTGGCCCCATTATCTATTTGATGGATCTCTATTTTATTAGTATAATCAGCCATTGTATAACAGATATTAAACATATCTCTGATTACCATCAAGTTAGTGTTTCATTTATATATAAATTGAACTTTAATAGGTAGGGATTGAAATAGGAATTTATATTTTTACAATTATTTTTGTATCTGTTTTGTGGCCCTGAAGAAGGGAGAGATTTTGGAGCTCCTGCTACGTGTTATTTGTTGTTTTATGTTTTCTTGTTATGAACTGATACCAATATTAAAAGATTTTGAACTTTATGTTCTTTACGCTGGCTCTCTTTTTAGACATTTTTTTATATTTCCAAACTCTGAGTCCCCTAGTTAACCACTTGACTTCTGGAAGATTTACCCTCCCCCCTCCCTTCATGACCAGGCCATTTTTTGAAATACGGCACAGCGTTACCTTAACTGACAATTGCGCAGTCGTGCGACGCTGTACCCAAATAAAAATGATGTCCTTTTTTCCCACAAATAGAGCTTTCTTTTGGTGGTATTTGATAACTTCCGCGGTATCTATTTTTTGCGCTGTAAACAAAAAAAGTCCAACAAATTTGAAAAAACTATTTTTTTACTTTCTGCTATTATACATATCCAATAAAAAAAAATGAAAAAAATCTAATTTCTTCATAAATTTAGGCCAATATGTATTCTGCTACATATTTTTGGTTAAAAAAATCCCAATAAACTTATATTGTTTGGTTTGCACAAAAGTTATAGCATCGAAAAACTATGGGATATTTTTATTTATTTTTATTTTTTAATTTTTTTTACTAGTAATGGCGGCGATCGGGACTGCGATATTGTGGCATCGGGGGCCGATCAAAGGGTTAACTGTGTGCCTAGCCAGTGTTTTTCTAAACTGTGGAAGGTGCTTTTACTAGCAGAAGACATGGATCCTAGTCCCTGCTTTGCAGGAACACAGGATCTATAATGCAAACAGAAAAATCAGTGCTTCTACCCACAGTATCTCACAAAAGTGAGTACACCCCTCACATTTTTGTAAATATTTTCTTCTATCTTTTCATGTGACAACACTGAAGAAATGACACTTTGCTACAATGTAAAGTAGTGAGTGTACAGCTTGTATAACAGTGTAAATTTGCTGTCCCCTCAAAATAACTCAACACACAGCCATTAATGTCTAAACCGCTGGCAACAAAAGTGAGTACACCCCCTAAGTGAAAATGTCCAAATTTTTCCCAAAGTGTCAATATTTTGTGTGGCCACCATTATTTTCCAGCACTGCTCTTACCCTCTTGGGCATGGAGTTCACCAGAGCTTCACAGGTTTCCACTGGAGTCCTCTTCCACTCCTCCATGATGACATCACTGAGCTGGTGGATGTTAGAGATCTTGCGCTCCTCCACCTTCCATTTGAGGATGTCCCACAGATGCTCAATAGGGTTTAGGTCTGGAGACATGCTTGGCCAGTCCATCACCTTTACCCTCACCTTCTTTAGCAAGGCAGTGGTCATCTTGGAGGTGTGTTTGGGGTCGTTATCATGTTGGAATACTGCCCTGTGGCCCAGTCTCTGAAGGGAGGGGATCATGCTCTGCTTCAGTATGTCACAGTACATGTTGGCATTCATGGTTCCCTCAATGATCTGTATCTCCCCAGTGCCGACAGCACTCATGCAGCCCCAGACCATGACATTCCCACCACCATGCTTGACTGTAGACAAGACACACTTGTCTTTATACTCCTCACCTGGTTGCCGCCACACACGCTTCACACCATCTGAACTAAATAAGTTTATCTTGGTCTCATCAGACCACAGGACATGGTTCCAGTAATCCATGTCCTTAGTCTGCTTGTCTTGTGGGCTTGTGCATCATCTTTAAAAGAGGCTTTCTTTTGGGACGACAGCCATCCAGACCAATTTGATGCAGCGTGCGGCGTATGGTCTGAGCACTGACAGGCTGACCCCCCACCCCTTAAACATCTGCAGCAATGCTGGCAGCACTCATACGTCTATTTATGAAAGACAACCTCTGGATATGACGCTGAGCACGTGCACTCAACTTCTTTGGTCGGCCATGGCGAGGCCTGTTCTGAGTGGAACCTGTCCTGTTCAACCGCTTTATGGTCTTGGCAATCTTCTTATAACCATCTTTATGTAGAGCAAATTTTTTTTTTTCATATTCATTTCAGAAATTGTGATAGTTTAAATCTGAAATCAAATTGAAATAGAGGCGAAAGATTGGTTCCAATAATTTGCCACATAATTGCCCAATGGATACTTTTTCATTGTTCAGGTTAAATGTAAACCTCCATCTTCAATGTATCATTTGTGGGTGCAGCATTGGAGTGATCAATAATTTTCCAATTATTTCCTCTTGATTTTTTACTGGTAAATATTCAGCAATGGCGAAATAAGTGTAAAAAATGTAGAGCTACAGTGCCTTGAAAAAGTATTCATACCCCTTGAAATTTTCCACATTTTTTCATGTTACAACCAAAAACGTAAATGTATTTTATTGGGATTTTATGTGATAGACCAACACAAAGTGGCAATACTTTGTAGAACCCCCTTTCACTGCAATTACAGCTGCAAGTCTTTTTGGGGATGTCTCTACCAGATTTGCACATCTAGAGAGGGACATTTTTTCTCATTCTTCTTTGTAAAATATCTCAAGCTCTGTCAGATTGGATTGAGAGCGTCTGTGAACAGCAATTTTCAAGTCTTGCCCCAGATTCTCAATAGGATTTAGGTCTGGACTTTGACTGGGCCATTCTAACACATGAATATGCTTTGATCTAAACCATTCCATTGTAGCTCTGGCTGTATGTTTAGGGTGGTTGTCCTGCTGGAAGGTGAACCTCCACCCCAGTCTCAAGTCTTTTGCAGACTCTAACAGATTTTCTTCTAAGATTGTCCTGTATTTGGCTCCATCCATCTTCCCATCAACTCTGACCAGATTCCCTGTCCCTGCTGAAGAAAAGCATCCCCAAAACGTGGGGCTGCCACCACCATGTTTCACGGTGGGGATGGTGTGTTCAGGGTGATGTGCAGTGTTAGTTTTCCACCCCACATTGCGTTTTGCTTTTAGACCAAAAAGTTCAATTTTGGTCACATCTGACCAGAGCACCTTCTTCCACATGTTTGCTGTGTCCCCCACATGGCTTCTCACAAACTGCAAACAGGACTTCTTATGTTTTTCTTCTTGTCACTCTTCCATAAAGGTCAGATTTGTGGAGTACACGACTAATAGTTGTCCTGTGGACAGATTCTCCCGCCTGAGCTGTGGATCTCTGCAGCTCCTCCAAAGTTACCATGGACCTCTTGGCTCTTCTCTGATGAATGTTCTCCTTGCCCGGCCGGTCAGTTTGGGTAGACAGCCATGTCTTGGTAGGTTTGTAGTTGTCCCCTACTCCTTTCCACTTTCAGATAATGGATTGAACAGAGCTCTGTGAGATGTTCAAAGCTTGGGATATTCTTTTATAACCTAACCCTGCTTTAAACTTCTCCACAACTTTATCTCTGACCTGTCTGGTGTGTTCCTCTGCCTTCATGATGCTGTTTGTTCACTAAGGTTCTCTAACAATCCTCTGAGGGCTTCACAGAACAGCTGTGTTTATACTGAGATTAAATTGCACACAGGTGGACTCTGTTTACTAATTAGGTGACTTCTGAAGGCAATTGGTTCCCCTAGATTTTAGTTAGGCGTATCAGAGTAAAGGGGGCTGAATACAAATGCACGCCACACTTTTCAGATATATATTTGTAAAAAATGTTGATAACCATTTCACATTTTCCTTCCACTTCACAATGATGTGCCACTTTGTGTTGGTCTATCACATAAAATCCCAATAAAATATATTTAGGTTTTTGATTGTAACATGACAAAATGTGGAAAGCTTCAAGGGGTATGAATACTTTGTCAAGGCACCGTATTTCTAGATTAATTCCGCCTTTTATACCACACCACAATCTCACTTCAAATGTAACAAATTGAAAGGGGGTTTCTTGCATTGCGTTATCTATTATATATTTATATTCATTACTATTTCTACTGCAAGAAAAAAGTAAAGGTCATTTTTTTGTTTTTTACCAAAAAAAATAACAAATGTTGGATATGAATAGTCCAGACTTCGCACGCGCATGTGGAAAGCTCCTAGCTGAACAAGCTTAAGAGCTGAATAACAGGAGAGATCAGATTACACAGATTAAAGAGGAACTGCATTCGGCTCACATAATTTGTAATAAAAAACATCGTTGCCATTCTGAAGCTTCCCTCCAACCACTTTGCATATTATTTTATATATACTGTGATTCTGTACTTGCCAAATATGCTGCAGAAATCTCCCTCCACTGAGTCTGGCTGCAGCCATTTTAACTGTGGGCAGCTGAAGCTGCTGCCTGTTCACTTCCTGGATTTACACAGAGGCACACCTCCAGCTCTGCAGCTCTGATTGGCCCTCTTATGACTCATCCCTCCCCCCTCCCTTCCTGGCAAACTCTCACCAGAATGAGAGAGCTGTGCATGATGTCATAAGCCTAGGCTAATGACCAGACGAGAAACAGGAAGTGGGCTGTATAAGGTATTTACTGGCAGAAAAAAAATGTTTTACTATCCAAAGTTAAAACAACAACAACAAGGTCAGAAGATTTAATAGATGGAAAGATGAGAAAATGACTGAAAGTCAACTTTAATGAATGACTCAGGAAGGGGACACACACCCCTCCCTCTCTCCTAGCAGAGGTGGAACCATCCTAAAGTGGAACTTCGCTCTCTCAGTCAGCATTGACTATTTTAAATCCTTATGCTGCTAGCGTTAGTAAATAGATAGGAAGACATATTATATTTTCTTGTTTTAAACTTTTTGTTTACATCTCTTCATTTACTTCCTGGTTTCTGGCCTAGGTCAAAATGATGTCATACATCCTAGGAGTCTGCATTGGAGGAGGGGCTTTCTCAGCTAAGCACACCCTCCTTGCCTGAGCTAAGGGCAGATGGATCCGGGAAATAAATGCTACATGATTTATTTGCCTTTACTCAAATGGCGAAAAAAGAGGGGGAAGTTTGGGACTTTGAATGAGGCTGAGACCTGGTGTGGTCTCATGCCTCCATCCCTGTGTATATGAACAGAGCAGGACTTTAAATGAAGCACGCAGTCATCAGTGAGGGGTCAGGACAAGGTACATTTATTGCATATCATAAAAATTCATAAAAATCAATAAGTAATGTCATGGTATAATTCATCTATATACAAAACGGAACACGATAATACATGACAGAGGAGAGGGATTGAGCCTACACAACCTGAGAACTTCCTTTTCATCAAAATTATTTAAAACTCATGAACATATACAATTGTACATATGAACAGTGTTAATAACATAGTCAGTTTGAGCATTGCATATACAAAGGCTCTACGCGTTTCGTGAAGTATTTATATCCACTCTTCAGGAGCAGCAATGTAAATATCTGTGATGAAACAAATAGTTAAAAACAGAGAATGCTCCCACAGAGCAGTATTTCATAAAAGGTATTTTAATATGCCAAATGAATTGCACTTACAAGATTCATCCATAAAAGCGTGATCTGTTTGCAAATCAAAGATGGAGATCGCGGCATCTCCACAGGCTTCCGTCCGCTTGCTGTATTGTTTCCCATCAGTCTCCTAAGAGAAAGCGTAATGACGTCACCGTCACAGGCTCCACCCTATGCGTTTCGTCACAATAGGACGTCGTCTGGGGATTGGCTTTTTTGATCCTCCTTTTCATCAAGATTATTTAAAACTCATGAACATATACAATTGTACATATGAATAGTGTTAATAACATAGTCGGTTTGAACATTGCATATACAAAGGCTCTAGGCGTTCCGTAAAGTATTTATATCCACTCTTCAGGAGCAGCAATAAGTATCTGTAATGAAACTTATACGTTTCTGGGTCACTGTCTTGGAAAAAAGGAACGAACCCAAAAAAAGAGTGTAGATCGAGAATGCACCCTTATTAAAGGAATACTCACAGCTGCTATGTGAAAGTGCCATCTTTTTTATTTAATTAAAACTCAGTGACTATGTTTCACATTCTGTGATGACAGTGCTTTTTTGATCTGGATCCTTGGGCTCCAGCCTACTTCACATCTGGGAGCTGCGATGCACACCGCGGGATCTCCCTTCTCCCTCTTAGGTATGGGTGGATATCTGCACTGTGCAATGACGTCACGTCATGTGATGAAACGCGTAGGGTGGAGCCCTTTCATGGTAAACAGAACCGTGGCAGCCAGCACCAAAAAGTCTAATACTAAACTCAAAAACAATGTGATAAATCAATATGCAGCGCTTATATAATGAAGTAATGAATGAAAAAAAATGATGGTGAAAAAAAGAAAAAAACGAATACAAGTACCACACACAAAAAATGAACTAGCAGTGATGCACAAATAATAAATAGATGGAAAATAGATTATCCAATGAAATCCAGTACTGGCCAAAAAACTCTCACACTAGATAAAACTAAGGCAGGTACCACAGAAAATTATAAAAATGATACGTGATAAAATATAAGACACATAATTGATTTCAGAACACATGTATAAAAAAAAAAAAGTAAATCACTATTGAAAGAAAAGGTCCCAAATCCAATAAACGCAGTGTGAATAGATAAATCAGAAAAGGCCCATAAACAATGTGAAGATAAAATTCCAACAAGAAGTGAAAAAAGTATCCAGCCTCCAAGGTAATTCACACCCAAGTGAGTATTAGCGCTCCTTACCAACCATAGATGACCACCATAGGTAGTCTCACCAGGCACAGGGAAATTCTCCCGGGAACTTATTCCACCGTCAGTAGTATATAACTTTAATCGTGTCACTCAAAAGATAAAAACAGAGAATGCTCCCATAGTGCAGTATTTCATAAAAGTTATTTTAATATGACAAATGAATTGCACTTACAAGATTATTCATCCTTTAAAAGCGTGATCTGTTTGCAAATCAAAGATGGAGATTACAGCATCTCCACAGGCTTCTGCCCGCTTGCTGTATTGTTTCCCATCAATCTCCTAAGAGAAAACGTAATGACGTCCCTGTCACAGGCTCCACCCTACGCTTTTCATCACGATAGGACGTCGCCTGGGGATTGCACAGCGCTGATATCCACCTGTACCTAAGAGGGAGAAGGGAGATCCCGCGGTGTGCAACGCAGCTCCCGGATGTGAAGTAGGCTGCAGCCCAAGGATCCAGATCAAAAAAGCCAATCCCCAGACGACGTCATATCGTGACGAAACGCGTAGGTTGGAGCCTGTGACGGTGATGTCATTACGTTTTCTCTTAGGAGATTGATGGGAAACAATACAGCAAGAGGACGGAAGCCTGTGGAGACCCTGCGATCTCCATCTTTGATTTGCAAACAGATCACGCTTTTAAGGATGAAAAACCTTGTAAGTGCAATTCATTTGGCCTATTAAAATACCTTTTATGAAATGCTGCACTATGGGAGCATTCTCTGTTTTTAACTATATGTTTCATTACAGATATTTACATTGCTGCTCCTGAAGAGTGGATAGAAATACTTCACGAAATGCGTAGAGCCTTTGTATATGCAATGCTCAAACCGACTATGTTATGAACACTGTTCGTATGTACAATTGTATATGTTCATGAGTTTTAATTAATTTTGATGAAAAGGAAGTTCTCAGGTTGTGTAGGCTCAATCCCTCTCCTCTGTCATGTATTATCGTGTTCAGTTTTGTGCATAGATGAATTATACCATGACATTACTTATTGATTTTTATGAATTTTTATGGTATGCCATAAATGTACCTTGTCCTGACCCCTCACTGATGACTGCGTGCTTCATTTAAAGTCCCGCTTTGTCCTTCTTTGTTTTTTTACTCAAGATGGTCATAGCTAGGAATGCTTGGGAGGGGGGGGGGGGTAGTTTTCAAAGTGATTTCTTCTTAGCAAAATAAAGCATGGAGACATGGCTGGATGGGGGAGTTTGCTTTAAATATTAAAAATGAATTAAATGGCGTTTTCAGTTTGGGTGCTCAGATACAGTGTAGTTCCACTTTAATTAATCAACTAATGCAGGCTTACAAAGAGTATGTAGGTAGTGGTGGACTTTCTTACTACAAAGACCAACATGCTTTGCAGATGTGGGATTATGTTTACACCCTCTATTAAAGGAGAAGTACGGGGAAAGCTCGTTTAGCTGTACTTCTCCTTGTGGATCACAGGGGTGCAGTTCTTTCTGCTCTCCTGTGACCTGTTTTCAGCTGTCAGCTGATGTCACAGAGGCGGTCCAAGATCGCCACAATGAATTCGGGCTCCGCCCACATGCCTGGACCGGCACCCAGCTCAGCCTCTCACCGAGCCCGAGCCGGACGCTCCCGCCCCCTCCACAACCCAGCGCTCCAGTGAGCGAGGGGGAGGGGCCAGAGAGACGGAAACTGGCAGCCACCGGCTCTCTGCTCAGGGAGCTGTGAGAACGGAGTGATCAGCGGTGTTTGATCGTTCGGTTCTCAGTGTTAGAACCGGCAGTGGGGACAGATGCAGCATCCACCTAGGTAATTCTGATTCAGGAAAAAAAAACAAAACCCCAAACTTCTCTTTTATGTTCTGATCTGTAAGATTATGTACAAATATTAAAAAATATATACATAAAACATCAGTTTTTAAACGTGTAAAATAAAATTGTCCAAAATCCCTCTTTAAAACTTGATAATGTTAACAGTAATGGGGTGGTTCAATACATTTTGACAATGATAGTCGGACATTATGAGTAAATAGAATAAAAAAATAATGCTAAATTAACTTATTTAACCTAGTGACCTGTCCTATAGGTCTACTTTTTGATCTTACATCTGTATTTAAATATTTTTACTTAGAGAATGAGTAAAACTCTGGCTCCCAAGTCCCTTGACCACAGAAGCTATAGACGTCCAGGGAGGGGGGATTAAAGTGAACCTGTTTTGCCCTGGGAACCAGCATTAGATGGCGACTGGGACAATCTTTACTTTCATACATACTGTATCTCACAGTGCAATAATAAATTACTGGAGATGAACAAAGCTGAGATTTCCTTTTCCCCCAAAATGTCAGCAAAAATCGAAAGATTTGAGCACAATTTAGCCATTCTGGTTTTAAATAGTTACTAAGGGTGACAAAAGCAAGTAAGAAACTCCCCAATTAAAAAGGGAAAATATAGAGCAGGATTTTACATGTGCCCCTAGGGTTATCTTTCAACTTACACAATAATTTAACCAAAATAACAATAAAAAACATGATTTATTGCATATACATGTAATGCCGCGTACACACGAGCGGACTTTACGGCAGACTTGGTCCAGCGTACTGGATTTAGTCGGACAATTCGATCGTGTGTGGGTTCCAGCGGACTTTGTTTGCTTAAAAGATGGACGGACTTAGATTTGAAACATGTTTTAAATCAATCCGTTGAAATCGAGTCCGGTCAAAGGTCCGCTCGTCTGTATGCTAGTTCGACGGACAAAAAGCCACGCTAGGGCAGCTATTGGCTACTGGCTATGAACTTCCTTGTTTTAGTCCGGTGTACGTCATCACGTACGAATCCATCGGACTTTGGTGGATTGTGTGTAGGCAAGTCCGTTCATTCAAAAAGTCTGTCGTAAAGTACGTTGAAAAGTCTGCCGGGCAAAGTCTGCCATAAAGTCCGCTCGTGTGTACGCGGCATTAGACTCCATAGCAGAGCCAGCCTGCCTTCCAGTAGGCTGATGTGACTCGTCACAGGAAGTCCCCGCCCCTACGTGTTTCGTCACCAAGACATAATAAGGAGGAGCCTCAACAGCTCCAGGTAGCTAAGGGACAGCAGTGACCATTTTTTATCGGCAGACAATTCCCGGTGCCAGGACAAAGCACCTTCTTTGTGAATGGACATTTGCTTTTTATCCTTGGGTTTTAACAATAAAATATACATTTACACTATAATGCTTTTTTTGGTCTTTCTTTTTCTCTGAGTTATATTGAGATGTGGAACCATTGTTCCTGGTTGGCGATGCAGCAATAACTTGAAGCCTGGCTGACCTACCTTAGTACAGCCGTGGCCAAAAGTTTTAAGAATGACACAAATATTAATTTTCACAAAGTCTGCTGTCTCAGTTTTTATGATGGCAATTTGCATAGACTCCAGAATGTTATGAAGTGCGATCAGATGAATTACAATTCATTGCAAAGTCCCTCTTTGCCATGAAATGAACTTAATCCCATAAAAAAAAAAAAACATTTCCACTGCATTTGTGAAGAAGGCTTCAGGGCGCCCAAGAAAGTCCAGCAAGTGCCAGGACCGTCTCCTACAGTTGATTCAGCTGCAGGATCGGGGGCACCACCAGTGCAGAGCTTGCTCAGGAATGGCAGCAGGCAGGTGTGGGATCATCTGCACACACAGTGAGGAGAAGACTTTTGGAGGATGGCCTGGTGTCAAGAAGGGCAACAAAGAAGCCACTTCTCTCCAGGAAAAAACATCAGGAACAGAATGATATTCTGCAAAAGGTACAGGGATTGGACTGCTGAGGACTGGGGTAAAGTCATTTTCTCAGATGAATCCCCTTTCTGATTGTTTGGGGCATCCTGAAAAAAACCTTGTCCGGAGAAGAAAAGGTGAGAGCTGCCATCAGTCCTGTGCCATGCCAACAGTAAAGCCTCCTGAGATCATTTATGTGTGGGGTTGCTTCTCAGCCAAGGGAGTGAGCTCACTCTAAATTTTGCCTAAGAACACCGCCATGAATAAAGAATTGTACAAAAACATCCTCTGAGTGCAACTTCTCCCAACCATCCAAGAACAGTTTGGTGAGGAACAATGCCTTTCCCATCATGATGGAGCACCTTGACATAAGGCAAAAGTGATAACTAAGTGGCTTGGGGAACAAAACATTGAAATTTTGGGTCCATGGCCAGGAAACTCCCCAGACCTTAATACCATTGAGAGGTTGTGGTCAATCCTCAAGAGGCGGGTGATCAAATAAACCTCACGAATTCTGACAAACTCCAAGCATTGATTATGCAAGAACGAGCTGCCATCAGTCAGGATGTGGCCCAGAAGTTGATTGACAGCATGCCGGGGCGAATTGCAGAGGTCTTGAAAAAGAAGGGTCAACACTGCAAATATTGACTCTTTGCATAAACCTAATGTAATTGTCAATAAAAACCTTTGACACTTATGAAATTCTTGTTATTGTCCTTCAGTATACCATCGTAACATTTGACAAAAAGATCTAAAAACATTGAAGCAGCAGACTTTGTGATAAATAACATTTGTATCATTCTCAAAACTTTTGGCTACGACTGTATATGCTTAGGGGGTCCACAGCAGCGGGTGAGTGCATACCCTGAAAAAGGGGGGGGGGGAAGAGGGGAAGACAAGAGCAACCCCTGGATAGCCAAAAACGGGAGGAAGCTGCCACGTGATATGTTCAAATGCAAACAACTTTATTGAAAAATACCATCAAAATAGAAATAGAAAAAGAAGGAGGATCCCACATACGTGGATAATATCCACCCAGGTGGGGTCCGAACCTCCGCAATATCTATGGAGCTTGTGGACAAATGACAATAATCAAACAGTAATGTAAATAAAAAGCAACGTTGAATAATTAAAAATAGACACTAGTGGGACATCCCTCCCACCCCAGAGCACTCGTGGAGTTGGCTCGCAGAGCTGAAAGTCGCGATGGAAAGTGGGATAACTCAGAGCGGAACACAGTGAAGATCCTGCCTGGGAGTAGTCCGTCTGGGTCGTGAGAGTCTCTGTGATGTATCCCAAAGTGTGACCAGGAGTGCACAGGCCCTAATGTAGGGCTAAATGAAACATGTGGACTTGCTGAAATGAACCCAACTGAGATAAATGGGTACAGTGTTGCTGGTTGTCTAGCGTATATGGAGAAACAGCAGCAAAGTAGTTCTACCCGGCTTGCTAAAAATCAAAGCACAGCACATACATGTAATTGTGTGTGAAGATACACTTAAAAAGATTGTAAGGGTATACTGTGCTGATGATGTGAACCGTATACTGTGCTGATGATGCTGACAGTGCTAGAGATCTGATGGAAGAAAGCTTGACGCTATATCCTACTTGTCTCTTGGCCACCAAAGGTATTGGGCTGAATGGAGAGAGCACATAGACATCCAATGTTGGATGGAGCTTAATACAATCAAATTCTCGCCCGACCTCTAGTTGTACCGGATTGGCGATCACTCCATATCATGGGTCACACCTGTATTCATCCTGTTTACCGAGGTGGACGTACGTCCAAGTGTACCTCTTGCTGTGTTTGCAGGAAGTCCGCCGTGAATCCTGGGAGGCGCCGACACCAAGTGGATCCGGGTTGCGTGACATGCTCGCTCCACTGCTGTACAGCCAGTAGGTGGCGCTGATTCAGAGGGTCACGTAAGCGCTATTGCTGGAAATGTCCAAACAATGTAGTACTGCGCTGGCAGCGAATCAAGTCCACAGCGGGGCACATGAGAGGGGGGGGTCCCCTGCGTCTATGGCATCAAAATGTCGACGCGTTTTGTGCTACAGACCGAGCACTTCTTCTGGACATTGTGGTTAGGTTATCTATGTCTATATATAGGGTAGTCCACCCAATCAAAGAAAAATTGTTAAACCCAACATACAATAATCTAGCGCCATCTTGTGGAGACAACGTAAAAATACCAATAGACAGTCCTGAGAATACCATAGTGTAATAACATACAAGGCCATAAGGCTGAAAAACAATGTTTAATTATTACAGGCAGGTAAGAAGAAGTAATATTTTGTACTTGAGTTGGAAGATAAAAATAGAAATAGAGCAAAAGGAAGGCTTTAGGGCTTATCAGACACATCTGCCTTATGAACAGCATATTCACATAGAGCACATGGTTCCTGGTACCACGGGAGAAATTATAGTTATGGCTCCATAAACACTTTTAAACTAAGTTCGGTGTTGAGGCCCCTGGGCTGTAGAGTCTGGAGCCTATATATCCATAATTTTTCTCTCTGCAGTAATACCCTGTCAAAATCGCCTCTGCGATCGGACAGTTTAAGGGCATAAAAGCCCTTGACCCTGAGCCCCGAGGAATTGCCTTGGTGCACTTCTAAAAAGTGTTGGGCTACTGGAGTCTCTTCCTTAAGTCGGATGCTTTTAAGATGTTCCGCAAATCTGACCCTCAGCTGGCGTTTTGTCTTGCCCATGTAGAGCTTATGGCAAGGACATTCTGAAATATAATTGTGCATACCCTGGTGAGGGGGGGGGGGGGCACAGATTGTGAGTATTGTGTGGATGCATGGAGCACTTTTTTTTAAGACAACCCCATGAGTATAGAAACATCTGCACCATCACTATTGGGGCTTTTTATATATTTTGGTGGACTTTGAAGCACGTTTGCGGATTTATTACTTTGCGCTCTAATTATTTAATGAATGCAATTTATTTGCACGGAAGCACTTTTTTTTTTTTCTACATATTGTTGTTTGCACATCTTTTAGTACCTTTGCACATAGAATCTGTTAGCGCAGCTTTTATAATAATAATTCTGGTCCCAATAAGATTGAGTAGCCCCGGTATAGAGCACTGAGCGCGCTCCTTGGAGCTCTGCTCGCCGTGGAAGATTTGCGGTCGCATTGTATAACATCCTCTTTAAATGTTTGCAGAGTGCGTGATTAAGCTGTCTGAAGTGATTTTGTCCTCCTCCTTGCTTGCGGTTATACCCCAAATAAATCTATATTTATGTTTTCAATTGTGGGATCATTAAAATACTTGACATGATTTGCAGAGGGGAGCGGAGCGTTTGGATAAATGCTCTGCACACACAGGATAAGCCAAAGAGCTAAATGGATGACTTGCTGACTTGCTGAGCTCCCCTCCCTTCTTCTTTTATATACGGGATATATTGCTTGCTTAGCCCAAGAGGGCTTTATAATAACAGTGAATCATGTAGCTTACATCATGGTCCTGCAGGCTTCCTCCCAGCTGGGCAACCAATCCCCTGAAGTCCCTCGCTGGTCGTGTGGCCACCCCTTCGCCAACATCACCATGTACATTGCAGGACAGGGCAGGTCTGCATCTGAGCGTGCGAGGGTTTTGCATGTTCCTCCGTGGCGCGTTTGCGGCAGCCTATTCATTTCAATTGGCACCTGAACGCACAGGTAAACGCAAAAAAGTATGGCAGGTACGATTTTTAAAATCATGCCACCCCAAACCACATGGTACTGTGGTACCTAGGTACCATGCATTTTGGTACAACAGACAAAAAAGGTCCTATGCGCCACACATCACTGCAAGACCCTGTGGATATGTGAAATGACAGCCTCAGCCTGGGCTCCAGCAAAGCTACACCCCCAACATGTTTCACTTTGCCCCCCCCGAGCCTACAGAAACACCTTCCCTGCCCGGCCTATAACAAAATGACAGCCGGGTGGTGGTTTAATTGTTGTGACTGGACGTCATATGATGTCCTTCACAACATGCCGCTCGTGCGCGCCCTCCTGGGGGCGTGCAGCGTGCCGTTCGGTGGTGCAGTGTGTCGCTCGGATGCACCGCATCTCCGATCACGGTAAAGAGCCTATGACGTAGGCTCTTTACCATGTGATCATCTGTGTCCAATCACAGCTTATCACAGTGTAAATAGGCATACCTCCCAGCATTTTGAGATGGGAATGAGGGACACCTGCTAGCAAACGTATGTAGGCATAGGACACGCCCCACTGCCACACCCCCTTAAAGGAGAATTAACCAAAATAAAAGGTTAATTAAATCCACAAGGGCTTTTTTTTACCACTACTATTCCTTTATATTGGCTTTTAAAATGTACAAATGCAGCAATTTAGAACTTGGATGAAAGGTTTAGCGCTGGGAAACACTTTTTGAAAGATAAAAAGTGAATTTTATATACAACTCTATAGATCAGACCAAAATGAGGGACAAATTAGGAGTAATGAGGGGCAGAGGGACATTGCTCCAAATCAGGGACAGTCCCTCGAAATCAGGGACAGTTGGGAGCTATGTAAATAGGAAGTGATGATTATCGTCATTGCTCTATTCACGCTGACAGCGCGTGAGTAGAGGAGAGCCCATAAGCGGTGCCTGCCAGTGATGCCCATCTGTGCCCACCAGCGATGTCAATCAGTGCCCACCGGTGGTGCCAATCAGTTTAGTTAGGGGTATCAGAGTAAAGGGGGGCTGAATACAAATACACACCACACTTTTCACATATTTATTTGTATAAAATTTGGAAAACCATTTATCATTTTCCTTCCACTTCACAATTATGTGCCACTTTGTGTTGGTCCATCACATAAAATCCCAATAAAATACATTTACGTTTTTGGTTGTAACATGACAAAATGTGGGAAATTTCAAGGGGTATGAATACTTTTTTAATGCACTGTGTATACACCAAATAGTTACTAGTGGTATTTCTATGACACCTATATGCCCCGTACACACGATCGGACATTCCGACAACAAAATCCATGTTTTTTTTCCAACGTATGTTGGCTCAAATATGTCTTGCATTCGCACGGTCACACAAATGTTGTCGGAAATTCCAAACGTCAAGAACGCGGTGACATACAACACGCACAACGAGCCGAGAAAAATGAAGTTCAATAGCCAGTGCGGCTCTTCTGCTTGATTACGAGCATGCGTGGGACTTTGTGCGTCGGAATTGTGTACACGCGATCGGAATTTCCGACAACGGATTTTGTTGGCGCAAAATTTGAGAACCAGCTCTCAAATTTTGTGTGACGAAAATTCCGATGGAAAATGTCCGATGGAGCCTACACACGGTCGGAATTTCCGACAACAAGCTCCCATCGAACATTTTCCGTCGGAAAATCCGACCGTGTGTACGGGGCATAAGTGTGCGGTATGTAGTATATTACATGCAGTGACCAGAGTAGAGTAGTGAGTTTTCACCACTACAAGTGTCCCCTCTGATAGCTCCAACCCATTACCTCTCTGGGAGCGGACACACAAATTGGAGACAGATTGGTGGATAGTATATTTATTACTCCTTTGGGGCCTCAACATTTTTTTTTTACTGCTTTAAAGGAGTCGTGACAACTTTGTGAACATGCTACTACCAAGTGTGATAAGTGGATATTTATGGCTGCTCCCCAATTGGTGGCTCTCACCGGGCGGAGGAGGATAGTCCCAGCAGTCCTCCTGGGCCTGTTGATGTGTACTGTTGATCCTTTGGACATTCAGGGGTTATGGGGTAATGGCTTTTTTTTCTATATTTGGGTCTTCTGGGGCTAAGTATGCTCTAATCTATGTTTGATGGCAATATAAATGTGATATGTCTTTATTTGTCCATTTTCCCCCTGATGAGTATTTTCTAAGAGATCACACTGAAACGCGTTGGGACTTTCCAGGCAGAATACACCTTTAGAAGAAATGCTCCCTAAAAATTCAATTATGTCAATTATCCTGCTTAAGGATTTAAGGGCAAACAATTTATCATATGTAGCAGAGCACTGACGTATTTTCAGGATGTGTCATTTTTAGGTTCAGGTTTAAAAAAAAAATAATAAAGAAAAAAGATGTCCTTCTTACCTGCTCTGTGTAATGGTTTTGCACAGAGCAGCCCCGATCTTCCTCTTCTCAGGTCCCCCACCGGCGCTCCTGGCGCCTCCCCCTTGACCAGTGCCCCAAATAGCAAGCCGCTTGCTATGGGGGCACTGGTGAGTGCTCGACTCCTGAGCCCTGCTCTATGCGTCCATAAGACACAGAGCCATGGCTCAGCCCTGCTCTCTCCTGATTGGCTCACTGGCTGTGATTGACAGCAGTGGGAGTCAATGGCTTCTGCTACTGTCTCAGCCAATGGGGAGAGGGAGTCTGCACATCGCTAGATCGAGAGGGAACTCAGGTAAGTATTGGGGGGGGGGGCTGTGGGGGGAGCAGCATAATACAGAAGGTTTTTTTACCTTCATGCATAGAAAAACTTTCAGCCTTTACAACCACTTTAATCTTTGTATTAATCAAATATGGAATATTTTATGTGACGGCTTGGTTTGGCTGCATTAAAGTCTCATGGGAGGAGTAGGTTCTTTATTTTATTTTTTTTGGTGTTTGACAGTCCAGAGTATGCAATGTATAGCTCAGCATAGGAACTGTGGCGGTTCACAGTATGCCGTGTATAGCACAGCACATGACATTGTGACGGTCCACGATATGCCACGTACAGAGTCATGTCTTGAGTCATGTGTGGTCTAATGCAGTGGAAACATCGCAGTTAAAATGCAGACTATGAGTTTCCTTGGATATATTAAACGGAGTTAATTACAAGAAGGCGCAGCTTTACCAGAGCAGCGATTGCCATGTCCGTGCCAAGTGCCCAGCAGCTTGAGTTGATGGTTTTAATAATTACAAAGCTGCAGCCTCACTGTGCGGCAATAAATCAACTGCAAATGACAGCGGACGTAAAGTCAAACGATGCCAGGACCGCCGTCTACCTGCATTACGTCCTCATGGTTAACACTAAAAAAAGTCCTAATATACTCACTAATATATACCATATAATATGCTACAATATAATATATTATAATATAATATGATAATATGATATGATGTAATATACCATGCATAGGTAAGCATAGCCTATTGCATTAAGGTGTGCACTCCAACTCCAAAGTGCATCTGCATATATACTGATGGTGTCAGTAGGGCAGTGGATGGTGTCAGTAGGGCAGATATTGGTGTCAGTAGAGCAGTGGACGGTGTCAGTAGGGCAGTGGACGGTGTCAGTAGAGCAGAGGACGGTGTCAGTAGAGCAGTGGACGGTGTCAGTAGGGCAGTGGACGGTGTCAGTAGGGCAGTGGACGGTGTCAGTAGAGCAGAGGACGGTGTCAGTAGAGCAGTGGACGGTGTCAGTAGGGCAGTGGACGGTGTCAGTAGGGCAGTGGACGGTGTCAGTAGGGCAGTGGACGGTGTCAGTAGAGCAGTGGATGGTGTCAGTAGAGCAGTGGATGGTGTCAGTAGAGCAGAGGACGGTGTCAGTAGAGCAGAGGACGGTGTCAGTAGGGCAGTGGATGGTGTCAGTAGAGCAGTGGACGATGTCAGTAGAGCAGTGGACGATGTCAGTAGAGCAGTGGACGGTGTCAGTAGAGCAGTGGACGGTGTCAGTAGAGCAGTGGATGATGTCAGTAGGGCAGTGGATGGTTTCAGTAGGGCAGAGGATGGGGTCAGTAGAGCAGATATTGGTGTCAGTAGAGCAGTGGATGGTGTCAGTAGAGCAGTGGATGGTGTCAGTAGAGCAGTGGATGGTGTCAGTAGGGCAGTGGATGATGCCAGTAGAGCAGTGGATGGTGTCAGTAGAGCAGTGGATGGTGTCAGTAGAGCAGTGGATGGTGTCAGTAGGGCAGAGGATGGGGTCAGTAGAGCAGATATTGGTGTCAGTAGAGCAGTGGATGGTGTCAGTAGGGCAGTGGATGGTGTCAGTAGGGCAGAGGATGGGGTCAGTAGAGCAGATATTGGTGTCAGTAGAGCAGTGGATGGTGTCAGTAGAGCAGTGGATGGTGTCAGTAGAGCAGTGGATGGTGTCAGTAGAGCAGTGGATGGTGTCAGTAGAGCAGTGGATGGTGTCAGTAGGGCAGTGGATGGTGTCAGTAGGGCAGTGGACGATGTTAGTAGAGCAGTGGACGGTGTCAGTAGGTCAGTGGATGGTGTCAGTAGAGCAGTTATTAGTGTCAGTAGAGCAGTGGACGGTGTCAGTAGAGCAGTGAAAGATATAAGTAGGGCAGTGGATGGTGTCAGTAGAGCAGTGCATAGTGTCAGTAGAGCAGTGGATGGTGTCAGTACAGCAGTTATTAGTGCCAGTAGAGCAGTGGATGGTGTCAGTAGAGCAGTGAAAGATATAAGTAGGGCAGTGGATGGTGTCAGTAGAGCAGATATTGGTGTCAGTAGGGCAGAGGTTGGTGTCAGTAGGGCAGTGGACGGTGTCAGTAAGGCAGTGGACGGTGTCTGTAGGACAGTGGATGGTGTCAGTAGAGCAGTGGACGGTGTCAGTAGAGCAGTGAAAGATGTAAGTAGGGCAGTGGATGGTGTCAGTAGAGCAGAGGACGGTGTCAGCAGAGCAGATATTGGTGTCAGTAGAGCAGTGGATGGTGTCAGTAGAGCAGATATTGGTGTCAGTAGGGCAGTTGATGGTGTCAGCAGTTTTTATTTATTTATACCTCATCCTTTACAATTCCACCATAGTGCTCCTAGGTGCCAATCAGTTCCTTCAGTGCCCCTCCCATCTCTCACATTACAACGCCCCCAGCCCCCCCTGGAGAGCCCCCCTAGCATTCTATGTATAAATGTAAAAAACCTTCGGTGTGCAGCAGCCCCCCCTAATACTTACCTGAGCTCCTTTTGAATCCAGCAGTGCGCACAAGAGCATCGGCTCTCCGGGCACTCTCCCTCCTCATTGGCTGAGAATCAGCTGCATGCACAGGGGGGAGGGGTCAGGAGCACCAGCAAGGGAACCAGAGAAGAGGAGGACTGCAGTGCCCTCCAGTCTCGAATATTGCCCCTGTGAAGCCCACAATCTCCTGGGTAGATTCCCCAGAGTTGTCCCCAGCTCCCTCCAGAAACCTCATCCTCTACAAGTCAACCATAGTGCCCCCCTGGTCCTCCACAGTCCTTACAGTGTCCACCAACTTGTTATAGTTTTCCCCAGCCCTTTGCAGTGCCCCCTAAGTTGTTGCCCTCAACAATGTCCACAGTGCCAGCCGGCCCCTGAAGTGCCCTCCAATCTCTCACATTACAAAGCCCCCAGCCTCCTGGACAGCCCCCCCCCCAAGTATTCTCCAGAGACCCCCCCCCAGCAGTTGCCCCCAGCTCCATCCAGAAACCCTTATCCCTTACAAGGCCACAAAGTCTGTTGGAGAGTCCCCTAACCCCTCCAGAACCCCCATCCCCCTACAGTGACACCTAGCCCCATCCAGAGACTTCCAACATCGCAACCCATATTTTGTATTCCCATATATTTATTGTGTGACTATACATTTTCTTTTGGGGCATGGAAGATTTTGGAAGAATTTACCTTGCTCGGATCTCAATAAGGTTGAGAGCCCCTGTTTCAGATCATTGTCTCTAAACAATTTTTATTTCATTTTTATTTCAAAAACATATTTTCTAATAAATCTCTTTTGCCTATTCAGCATTTTTGAACTTTATAAATCCTGCCCCTCAACCTCCCATAATGCCCCCAGGCCCACTAAGAGCACTCAATCCCCACAGTGGCCACCAACCTCTCACAGTACCCGCCAGCCCTTCACAGTGTCTCTTAGCTTAATGCCCCCAACTTTGCCAAAAGTGCCAACCAGCCCCTGCAGTGCCCTCCAGTCTCCAATATTGCCCCTGCGAAGCCCACAGCCTCCTGGGGAGATTCTCAAGCCCTTCTAGAGACCTGATTCCCCAGAGTTGTCCCCAGCTCCCTCCACAAATCCTCCACAATTCTACCGTAGTGCCCCTTGGTCCCCTAAGAGCACTCAGTCCCCACAGTTGCCACCAACCTCTTATGCCGCGTACACACGACCGGTTTTGCTATTGGAATAAACTCCGAAGGTTTCTCCGACGGAACTCCGACCGAAATCCATTCAAGCGGTCTTGCCTACACACGGTCAAACCAAAGTCCGACCAAAGTCCGACCATCCAGAACGCAGTGACGTACAGCACGTACGACGGGACTAGAAAAAGGAAGTTCAATAGCCAGTAGCCAATAGCTTCCGTCTCGTACTTGCTTCACAGCATGCGTCGTTTTTGGTCCGTCGGAACAGCATACAGACGAGAGGTTTTCCAGATAGGAATTGGTTCCGTCGGAAATATTTAGAACATGTTCCATTTCTAGGTCCGTCAAAATTTTCAAAAACAAAAGTCCGATGAGGCACACACACGATCGGAATATACGATGAAAAGCTTTTCTGACTTTTTCTGTCGGACATTCCGCTCGTGTTTACGCGGCTTTACAGTTCTCCCCAGCCCCTTGCAGTGCCCCCTAACTTAGGGTGGCCAGACGTCCCCGGTTTCCGGGGACAGTCCCCGGACTAAGGACACTGTCCCCAGACCATGTCTGTCCCCGGTTTTGTCCCAGGACTGGATTGGATTGGAATTTTGCCGCCCAATCCCTCCCTCAAAGTTTTTGTCGCTATCTTATCTTCTTACCATTTGATAGTCATATCACAAAAAGTTCTAAGAAGTATCTTTTTTTATGGACGAGATGTGAGAAAAAAACAGATATATCATACAATCATTCCATAAACACATACAACATACACTGCATATATAATTTGAGGAAAATATGCTTATAAAATAGTTTACCATTTGCCAATAAAAGAAAATATGTCCCCGGATTTCATTTTAAAAATATGGTCACCTTACCCTAACTTGGTGCCCTCAACAGTGTCCACAGTGCCAACCAGCCCCTGAAGTGCCCTCCAGTCTCTCACATTACAAAGCCCCCAGCCTCCTGGAGAGCCCCCCCCCCCCCCCCAGCATTCTCTAGAGACTCCACCACCCATAGTTGCTCCCCAACTCCCTACAGGACCTCCAACCCCCACAGTGATACCCAGCCCCATCCAAAGACTTCCATCATTTCAACCCTTATTTTATATTCCCTTATATTTATTGTGTGAGTAGAAACTTTATTTTTTTCTGTTGGGGCGTGGAAGGGTTTTGGAAAAATTGACCGTGCCCTAATCTCAATAAGGTTGAAGTCTCTAAACAATTTTTTATTTCCAAGAAAACCTATCTTCTAATAAATCTGTTTTGTCTTTCTTTTTGCTGTAGGGCATGGAAGGTTTTGGAAACAAATGACCAAATCCTGGCTGAGATTCACTGTTTTAGAAAAGAATTTCCAAACATTTTGTTTCTAACTTAACTTAATTTCTGATAATTCAATTTTGCTTCTTCAGCTTTCTTGAATTATTATTATTATTATTTTTTTTACTTGTTACGATGTTGCAAGTTTATAACAGCAAATGTTTTGCTTTGCTGAAAGTCTTGTGCTGGTTTTCAGACTTCCCCTCTAAAGGGTTAATCGCGACACCCGCCTACCATTTCCAAAAAGGTGTTTATTTTTCCCCTGCGGCGATCTATTAATTTCACCCCATGAAAAGTGCTTTTTTCACCTTGTTGGAAAGGATCATTAGGATACTTGTGAGGCTAATAATGTCTTTCTGATTTGGCCTCTTACCGTTTATTTATGCAGCGCGCCGCATAACAAACACGGACTGTTTACGGGACTCGTAAAAAGACACATAAATAAATTTTCTTCCAACCTTTGAAGAGTCATTCGCACTACAAATAAATAGCCACTTTTTTTTATTTTTTATTATTATTTCAAAAATGTTTCTTTTAGGAATGGCAAAACTTGGTTTGTGTTTAAAAGTCGTGCAGGATAAACCTCGGGAAGACGTTTGATTATATAAGAGTTACATGTGCACATATATGTATGTTTAATGTCTTTTCATGCTGGGTATAAACAATCGGTCTCCCTGGATTTTACTTTAGAATGTACTCAGGCTGGAGACGTGTAAATTGGATCGGGGGGAAGTTGGGAATCAGTCTTGGTAATGCGATTGTGGATTTAAAGTAGATCTAAACTCAATCACTAGAATCCTATATAATCTTTGATATGTTAATACGATTTAAAATATTATTTGCAATCCTTTTGAATCTTCAGTTTTCATTAAAAAAAAAAGTCCTGGTAATCGTACCATGAAGATCCTTGTTTAGATACTTCTTGTTATAGGGCTCTGAGGAAGAGGGGGGTCCCCCCTCGAAACGCGTCAAGCCAACTGGAAGGTCCTCTGGCGTGTTGGACACAGTCCTGGTGACCTGGTTGCTTTTTGTTGGTTGTGGACTCTGATATAAAGTCCTGGTAATCGTACCATGAAGATCCTTGTTTAGATACTTCTTGTTATAGGGCTCTGAGGAAGAGTGGGATCTCCCCCCCTCGAAACGCGTCAAGCCAACTGGAAGGTCCTCCGGCGTGTTGGACACAGTCCTGGTGACCTGGTTGCTTTTTGTTGATTGTGGACTCTGATATTCTTTTATAATCCACTTGTTTGTGAGTATGTTTCCTTCTTTTTTTATTTTAACCACTTCAATACTGGGCACTTATACACCTTCCTGCCCAGGCCAATTTTCAGCTTTCAGCGCTGTCGCACTTTCAATGACAATTTCGCAGTCATGCTACACTGTACCCAAACTAAATTTTTATCATTTTGTGCCCACAAATAGAGCTTTCTTTTGGTGGTATTTGATCACCTCTGGATTTTTATTTTCTGCTAAACAAATTAAAAAAAAAGAAAATTTTGAGTAAAAAATGTTTTTTTTTTTGTTTCTGTTACAAAACTTTGTAAATAAGTACGTTTTCTCCACTGATGGGCACTGATGGGGCTGCACTGACGGGCACTGAGAAGGCGGCACTGATGGGCACGGATGAGGTGGCACCAATGAGGTGGCACTGATGAGGTGGCACTGATGGGCACTGATGATGGACACTAATATGTGGCACTGATGGGGCACTGATAGGCAGCACTGATGGGCACTGATAGGTGGCACTGATATGCAGCACTGATGGGTACACATATGTGGCAGATGGGCACTGAAAGGCAGCACTGATGGGCACTGAAAGGTGGCACTGATGGGCACTGATAGGTGGCACGGATGGGCACTGATAGGTGGCACGCATGGGCATGGATGGGCACTGATGTACACTAATGGATGATACTGATGGGCATCACTGATTGGCAGGCATTATTGTTTGGCACTGATTGGCATCCATTGTGGGCACTGATTGGCATCCCTGGTGGCCAAGGGTGGTGGGGCATCCCTGGTGGCATCCCTGGTGGTCCACTGTGGGCATCCTCGAGGGGCTGCGCTGATAAACAATCAGCACAGACCCCCCCTGTCAGAAGAGAAGCCAATCGGCTCTCCTCTACTCGCATCTGACAGACACGAGTGAGGAAAAGCCAATCAATGGCTCATCCTGTTTACATCGTGATTAGCTGTGATTGGACACGGCTGATCACGTGATAAAGCGTCTCCGTCAGAGACTCTTTACCTAGATCGGAGTTGCGGTGTGTCAGGCTGACTGAAAGACGTCATATGACGTCAGGATAACACAACCACTTTGCCTACGTCATTTTGCTATGTGGCGGGCGGCAAGTGGTTAATAAATATTACTTGGGTAATGTGCAAGGATGGTGCACCCTCTCTTCATTCTTTTACAGGGCAGTGGTGGAGCATGGGTGGGGCCGCAGGGGCCCTTGTCCTGTTGCGCAAAATTTTTAGGGGTGCAAAAGGATCTGGGACGAGTCCCCGAGCCCAGCGCTGGAACAAGTTCCAGCACTGGGCTTCATAAATTCACCTGGCAGGGCACACTAGCTCCGGGCACTCACCTCACCGGTGGGTTTCTCTGGCTACTCCCTCCTCTGCGGTAGCTGGGAAGAAATGCCGACTACCTGTAACAACAGTGCCTCCTCAACTTTGATGTGTATTATTTAGGAAGAGGAGCTGGGAGGAATGATGCCCCCCTGATCTCAGGTCTGTTTTAGGGAGTCGAAATTGCAAAATTGCACAGGGCGGTCATATGACCTAGAAGCGGTTGGGGGAGGGGTGGGGCAGCTAACAAAGATTTGTGCTGGGGGTGGATTTATGCTGGTAGGAATGATGGGAAGGAAAGGGGGGGGGCTGGCAAGAGGATTTTGTGCTGGGGACAATGTGGGAGGGGGGAGTTTTTTTGCTAGAAGGGGGGATTGGAGTGGGGAGGATTTGTGCTAGAGGGGGAAGGGGGGGAGGATTTGTACTAGAAGGCAGGGTGAGGATTTGTGCTAGAAGAGGAAATTATAGGGCACGATTTGTGCTGGGAGGTGAAGATTTGGGGGTAAGGTAAGGCAGCATACATTTTCATACTATGTATCATATATATACTGTATATACACAGTATATACCGTATACATTTTATTACCAAAAGTATTGGGACGCCTGCCTTTACACGCATATGAACTTTAATGGCATCCCAGTCTTAGTCTGTAGGGTTCAATATTGAGTTGGCCCACCCTTTGCAGCTATAACAGCTTCAACTCTTCTGGGAAGGCTGTCCACAAGGTCTAGGAGTGTGTCTATGGGAATGTTTGACCGTTCTTTCAGAAGCGCATCTGTGAGGTCAGTGTCAGAAACCATGAAATCAGGCCGAGACAGAAGTACAGTTAAATCACACTTGTTTAATAATAAAAGTAAAAAGAACAAACGTAGTCAAAACATAGCCAAAGTTCAGTAACCCAGAACGGATAGTCAGCCAAGCCAGGAGTCAGAGATCAACGTAGTGGAACAGCAAGCCGGATCTGGAGTCAGAAGGGATGTCAGCAAAGCAAGTCTTTAAACAGGCACACAGGAGACAGGTTGACCAAGGCGAAGGCAGAGATCCTCTGGACTGGACGGCTTAGGTAGGCAGGACTGACGAGCAGGATATCATCAACAGCTGAGTAACTGTGGAGAGAGATAGAAGCTGGCAAATAGCCAACAGCTGAGCGGCCAGCTCAGAGAAGGAAGGGCTCACAGATGTTGGACGAGAAGGCCTGGCTTGCAGTCTCTGCTCTAATTCATCCCAAAGGTGTTCTATCGGGTTGATGTCTTTATGGACCTTGCTTTGTGCACTGGTGAGCAGTCATGTTGGAACAGGAAGGAGCCACCACCCCACCCCGCACGACAACCCCCCCCCCCCATTGAGGAGATTCACCTCCTCTATTTGTCATGTTTACTGTTATCATTGAAAGTGAAAATAAAAGAAAATCTTAAATTTGGGGTTATCCCCAGAACAGAAATAGTGAGGATACCTTCCGAAAGGACAGTAGTTCTGGTGACTTCAATCTAGAGAGATTTTCTCTCACTTCCCGTTTGGCTTTAGGGCAGGAAGTGAAGTTAAATCTCCCCAATGGGACACAGATGGCAAAAATAAACCTTACAGGGGCTATAACCCTCCCTTACCCTATCCAAAATGAAAAAGAAAAAAAAAAGTTTTGCCTATAGTTCTACTTTAATTGTCCACCACCTAATGGGGACGTATGTGACTGCTCTTCCCTTTTTTCCTACAATGCCATCCTGGGTGCCCAAGCAGTAAATTACCAGACCTAGTGCTGTCCCATAGGGGGAGGGGGAAGATGCTTTGTCCAGGTAAGACCTGGAACTTGAAGTTATTTAGATTGATCAAAAGGATACAGATGAGTAAATGGTAGGTAAGTATAAGGCCTCATACACGCAGGGCGTTTTTCCTGCCGCTTTTAGGAACGTCAGGCGTTTTTCTTTACAGTTTAAAAACGTCTCTCCATGTTATTCTATGTGTCCATGCACACACAGGCTTTTAGGAGCTGTAAGTAGCATACTGTAGGCATTTTCAAGCTGTAAAAAAAGAAACAGGGCCGGGGAGTTCTGGAGCAGCAGCGTTAAGCTGTAAAAACGCCTGAAGTAGCTAAACCACAGCTCCCAACTGTCCCTGATTTCAAGGGACTGTCTCTGATTTGGAGCAATGTCCCTCTGTCCCTTGTTCCTCCTCATTTGTCCCTCATTTTGGTCTGATCTGTATAAATGTATATAAAATGTCCTTTTTATCCATCAAAAAGTGTTTCCCAGCGCTAAATCTTTCATCTGATTTCTAAATTGCTGCATTTGTAAATTCCAAAAGCCAATATATAGGAATAGTAGTGGTAAAAAAAAAGCACTTGTGGGTTTAAAAATCTTGTTTTTTTGTACAATTCTCCATTAAGGGGGCGTAGCAAGGGGTGTGTCCTATGCCTGCATACTTTTGCTGATAGGTGTCCCTCATTCCCATCTCAAAAAGTTGGGAGGTATGGCTAAACGTGTGTTAACGCTGTAAACGGCGCTAAGCTGCGTCAAGCATTTTTTTTTTTAAATTATATTTTTATTAAATTTTTAAAATAAAATATACAATCTTGTTACACAGTATATATCACATTAATAAAAACTCAATGTTAACATACATATTGAGAGAAAAATAAAAATAAAGGTAATTGTAAACCAATGATGTCCATGTACAGTATACAGGACACAGGAGTGGGCTGTATCGCTTTTAAGAAGTACCGTATATACTCGAGTATAAGTCGAGTTTTTGTGCTGAAAGTGCCTCCCTCGACTTATACTCGAGTCAAGCACTTTTTTGCAGCAAAAAATTTCATTTTCCGAACCGAATTTGGGGCACCGTATCTCAGGGCCACTTGGTGCTAGGAGCCCCAAATTTGGATATGTTGTGGTACCACTAGGTTTGCACACCAAATTTGGAGTTCCTAGCACCAAGTGGCCCCGAGATACGGGGCCCCAAATTCGGTTCGGAAAATGTGATTCTCTGCTGCAGAAAAGTGCTTGACATTTTCTGAACCAACTTTGGGGCCCCATATCTCAGGGCCACTTGGTGCTAGGAACCTTACATTTGGTGTGCAAACCCAGTGGAACTGGTACCATAACATATCCAAAGCTGGGGTTCCTAGCACCAAGTGGCCCTGAGATACGAAGCCCCAAATAGGTTCAGAAAATGTCATTCTCTGCTGCAGAAAAGTGCTTGACATTTTCTGAACCTATTTTTGCTAGAAACTCCAGCTTTGGATATTTTGTGGTGCTAGTTCCACTGGGTTGACACACCAAATTTGGGGTTCCTAGCACTAAGTGGCCCTGAGATACGGGGCCCCAAAGTCGGTCAACTGTGTCCATCTGCAGCAATGACATTTCGAGTGGACCCTTTTGGGTTCAGAGACCCCAAATTTTGGCTGCACTAGGGGGGCATCTAGGAACCCTTAACTACCGAGTTTGAAGTTCGGGGGACCTATGGCTGCAAATGGGCATTGTTGACCCTCTTTTCCACTTACAGAAGCTGTGCATTTCTTATTCTCGTCTTATACTCGGGTCAATAAGTTTTTCCCATTTTTTTCGTGGTAAATTAGGGCCTCGACTTATACTCGGATCGACTTATACTCGACTATATACGGTATGTAAAACAGGTAACTTATGAATACATATTGAAACTCAAAAGCAGTGACAAAACCACAGGACTTCTGAGAAGGATATGGTATACGCATTGGAGATATCAAAAGAAAAAAGAAAAAAAAGATAAGGAAGGAGCACACACAAGCAAGAATAGTATGAAATTAATATTACTTAGGGCGTGTTGTTTGGCAGAGGTGACCAAAATCCGATAGATCCCAAGGTTCCAAGTTTTATTAAATTGAAAGAATCGTGTACGGAGGCCATTAGAAACTCCATCCTTCGAATGTCAGCCAATAGACGTAGAAATCTGAACCATGGAGGAGGAGCATTGGATAACCAGCACAGTGGAATAAGTCGTCTGGCTGCCAATAAAATATATGAGATTAACCGATTCTTTTTTTTTTGGTTGTGTTTGAAAGGTGGAAGACCCAACAAACAGTTCAAGGGATCCAACGGGAGGGACACATCTACTACCTTCTGAATGAGTACACTCACATCACGCCAAAAGGGTTGTATCAGGGAACACTGCCAAAAAAATGTGAAATAAAGTACCCGTGTCGGTTCCGCATCGCCAGCAGCGCGGCGAGACCGAGGGGTCAAATTTATGAATTACATCTGGAGACCTGTACCAAAACATAAGGATCTTAATGGATGTCTCTCTCTGGGTTACAAATTTAGAAGATTCAAAAATAGAGGACCAGATCTTGTCCCACATTTGTACCGTGATAGGTCGGCTTAGTATATGGGACCACCTTCTCATGTAGTGGTGTGTGGTCTCCGCGAGGGGAGTTGATTCATGGAGGATACGGTAGATGCACGAAATTAAGTGTAATTGGTGCGGACCCTGTGCACATAAGTATTCATAAGCAGTGGGTGTGTCCAGGGTCAGAGTTGAGGATTTAGTTTGAAAGAAGTGTCTTACTTGGATATAGAAATGGAAGAGATAGGGGGGTATATTACATTTTACACATAAAGTGTTGAAAGTATGTAGTTTTCGTGTAATGGGGTGGACTAGGTTTTGGAGCTGGAAGAGGGATGCGGTGATCCATGGAAAGACCCTACCCAGGGACAAGCTATCTAGTATGAGCGGATTAAATAGCACGTTAGCAAGAGGAGAACATGACGAAGCGAGAGAATAGTTTCTGAGACACTTACGCCAAATGGTTAAGGTAAAAGCCATTGGAGCAGTGCATTGACGTTTGTATATGGGATCCAGGGAAGGGGGGGCACTCCAAATCAAAGAACATGGGTGAACCGGGTATAGCACTCCCTTTTCAATAGCAGTCCATTGATTAGATGCATGTAAAGAGGACCACGATGCAATAGCCCTCAAGTGTGTGGCGTAATAATATTTGGTGATGTCCGGGGCACCCAAACCTCCCCTGGATCTCTGCGTCAAGCATTTTTAAGCTGTAGTAATTGGATTTGGGAGTGGAAAATAGAAGAAAATAGAAGAGGGCAGAGAAACGCGGCTAAACGAGCATTAACTCCAATGCAAAACGCTACGAAAAGAGCGTTTTTACAGCTACTTTTTTCTGACGTCGGTACTTGCTTTTTTTTTTTTTTTTAATGCCCTGTGTGCAAGAGGCCTAAGCAGTGAGAGTTGGGCTATTATTTAAAACTATTACTTTTCCTCGACTAGTATGTAAAGATTAATTTTAAACTTTAAAGCATGACTCCAGCCAATATATTGGGGAAGAGTTTTTTTTTTTCCCAAGAATATTGGGGAAATGTTATAACTAGAGATAAGCAAAATTTCCCTAAAATTTTAGTGAAAATCAGATTTCATCAAAATACATTGGAGAGTCATAGGAAAAATTAGGGTAGTTTCGGGTGGTTCTAAAAGTGCAGTGGAATTTAACCACTTGACCTCTGGAAGATTTAAAAGAAAAAAGGGGGATACTAAATAGTAACCAAAAAAATCAGACTTTGTAGGCATGGAAACAATGGGGAAAGTAACACAACTAATATTGAATCAAAATATTTATTGAAAAAGGTACATCAATTCATAGATAATGTTCAAAAAGCAAAAAAAGATAAAAACATGAATCAAATGATACAATTTGTACATTGAGCCCTTATACGTTATCTGTTTACGTGTTTCGCCGTAAGGCTTCTTCAGGACTCACACGAGGTTCAAAATTGTAACAGGGAAAGAACAAAAGCGAATCTCACTATCTGCAAATGAGATATATTCCAATTAAAATCAAGAGAGGTTGGAACAAATTACACAGACATGTTATATCATTATCATCATCTTTTCCCAGTGCTCTTTTGGCCAGTTAAGCATAGATTTTTTAACGATATAACATGTCTGTTTAATTTGTTCGATCGTCTCTTGATTTTAATTGGAATATATCTCATTTGCAGATAGTGAGATTCACTTTTGTTCTTTCTCTGTTACAATTTTGACCCTTGTGTGTGTCCTGAAGAAGTCTCACGGCGAAACGCGCAGACGCATAATGTATAAGGGGTCAATGTACAAATTGTATCATTTCATTCATGTTTTTATCTTTTTTTGTTTTTTGAACATTATCTATGAATTGATGTACTTTTTTCAATAAATATTTTGATTCAATATTAGTTGTGTTACTTTCCCCATTGTTTCCATGCCTACAAAGTCCGATTATTTGGTTACTATTTAGTATCCCCTTTTTTTCTCTCATATTCACGGATGTGGCAATCTGAGTGCTTTTCCCCTTTTTTCAATCTCTGGAGGATTTACCCCCCTTCATGACCAGGCCATTTTTTTGCGATACAGCACTGCGTTACTTTAACTGAAAATTTGCGCAGTCGATTCATGTCCTTTTTTCCCCACAAATAAAGCTTTCTTTTGGTGGTATGTGATCACCTCTGCGGGTTTTATTTTTTGCGCTACAAAACAAAAAAAGACTGACAATTTTGAAACAAAAACAATATTTTTTTACTTTCTGCTATAAAACATATCCAATCAAAAAAATGTACAAAATCTAATTTCTTCATCAATTTAGGCCAATATGTATTCTGCTACATGTTTTTGGTTAAAAAAAAAATCCCAATAAGCGTACAGTATATTAAAGTGGTTGTAAACTTAGTTACACCACTTGTACCTACAGGTAAGCCTATAATAAGGCTTATCTGTAGGTCCTGGAAATATCTCCTAAACCTCCACGGCAGCCTTTCTCAACCTTTTCAATACAGAGGAACCCTTGAAATAATTCTCCGGTCTCAGGGAACCCCTGCTAAAAATTAGAAATCTACAACTCATGATACATTAGTGTGATGGTCAGTGGGAAGAATGGTCCTTACACTTGTGGTCATTGGGAAGAATTACCTCCTTACAGATAGTTAAAAAGATCAATGGTGTCGGTGGGAACTTATCTGAGAGGCAGAAATTGTCCATTGCTGAAGGAACCCCTAGCAACCTCTGGAGGAACCCCAGGGTTCCACGGAACCCTGGTTGAGGATCACTGCTCCACGGTTTAGGAGATATTTACCATATACGTCATCGACCGTGCCATTTCTAAGGGGCTTGTGCCGTGACCGGCGGCTCCCGTGCACATGTGCGGGAGTGACGTCACGCGATGCCGGCCAGTCACAGAGCCGGAAGTCCACGGCTCCAGAAAGGAAGAGGGGTGAAGATGGATGTGGCCACCAGCAGGGACATCGTGAACATCACGGGCTTCGTTTGCAGGTAAGTGCAACATAATGGGCTAGTATGCAATGCACACTAGCCCATTATGCTTTTTCTTTGCAGGGGAAAAAAAAAGGAAGTAAAACCCGTCAGGGTTTACTTCCTCTTTAATTGGTTTGTGCAAAAGTTATAGCGTCTACAACCTTTCGGATAAGTTTATTTATTTTTATTTTTTTTACTAGTAATGGCGGCGATCAACAACATATAGTGGGACTGCGACATTGTGACAGACATATCGGACACTAACTGACACTTTTGACACTTTTTAGGGACCAGTGACACTAATACAGTGATCAGCGCTAAGAATAGGCACTGTCACTGTACTAATGACACTGGCAGGGAAGGGGTTAACATCAGGGGTGATCAAAGGGTTAAATGTGCGCCTAGCCAGTGTTTTACTAAACTGTGGGAGGTGCTTTTACTAGGGGAAGGCATGGATCCGTGTCCCTGCTTTGCAGGAACACAGGATCCGTGCCTTCCCCACTGATAGGCATGGCCAGACTGCCGTTCTGCCTCTGTACGGAAGGACCGGCGGGTGCCGGCGGACATCAAGACGGCTCCCGCTGTAAATCATCACAGCAGGAGTGGGCCGGCGGCGGGGCAGGTGTGCGCCCCCAACCTGGGAAGTGCTGGATCAGGAACTAGGTCTATCCCGTCCCGAAAAGGGAATAGAGGGAGCATAAACAATCGGGCACCATCCTAACATGCCATAAAAAAGCCCCAGATAGGAATCCCAGCATGGGGCCACCGTCGGGGGGGGGGCATACCTGTTATTCTAGTTTTTACTTTTTTTTTTATTACAGAAATAAAAACAACAGCAAAAGAAATAAAATAAACAACAATTAAGCAGATATGAGGCAGCCTTGGGCCCCCTCTCTCCTAGAAGACGTTTGTGACCAAAAAGTAACTCAAATTTGCATTCCAATTTGGCCATACGAGTCTATGAAATTTGCGTTGACTTTGACATCATCTGAAACCGAGATCAAATCTAGGAGCCACTATTGGGATCTGGTTGGCGTCGAATTTCACATCTAGGGGAACGCTGGGATTAAACTGTAATCATTCAGCCAACAGACCTCAGCACTTCATGGTTCAATAGACTGCGACCTTATTTGCATTTTGTATATATTCTCCATTGTTCCATAAAGACCATAATTGATCGTTATGGCTTCTAAAAAATTGGTGTCTCCTAATGTGTTTTGAATAATTCTGGTTTGGATTACTCCCAGGAATGCGCTAAGCCTCTTAAAGTATCAGAAGTAATGAAAACATTAGAGAAAATGTGATATGACCCTGTGCTCTGCCGGCTGCGGTGGGAGTTGATGGACCTTCCCGTTACATGTGTTTCACCCCGGCTTGGGTATTACTCTCTGTCTGCTTTACATAATCCTACAGTATTTCCTCGTAAGCAGCGGGGAGTCCTGTACACGACTCTGTAGGTCTTCCAGGCTCTGCTTGGAGTTGGAGGGTCAAGAAAATCAGAGAGTTACAGGGCCTTGAAAAAGTATTCATACCCCTTGAAACTTTCCACATTTTGTCATGTTACAACCAAAAAACGTAAATGTATTTTATTGGGATTTTATGTGATAGACCAACACGAAGTGGCACATAATTGTGAGGTGGAAGAAAAATGATAAATGGTTTTCAACATTTTTTACAAACAAATATCTGAAAAGTGTGGGGGGCAGCCCCCTTTACTCTGATACCCCTAACTAAAATCTAGTGGAACCAATTGCCTTCAGAAGTCACCTAATTAGTAAATAGAGTCCACCTGTGTGCAATTCAATCTCAGTATAAACACAGCTGTTCTGTAAAGCCCTCAGAGGATTGTTGGAGAATCTTAGTGAACAAACAGCATCATGAAGGACAAGGAACACACCAGACAGGTCAGGGATAAAGTTGTGGAGAAATTTAAAGCAGGGTTAGGTTATAAAAAAAATATCCCAAGCTTTGAACATCTCACGGAGCTCTGTTCAATCCATCATCCGAAAATGGAAAGAGTATGGCACAACTGCAAACCTACCAAGACATGGCTGTCCACCTAAACTGACCGGCCGGGCAAGGAGAACATTCATCAGAGAAGCAGCCAAGAGGTCCATGGTAACTCTCGAGGAGCTGCAGAGATCCACAGCTCAGGGGGGAGAATCTGTCCACAGGACAACTATTAGTCGTGTTCTCCACAAATCTGACCTTTATGGAAGAGTGACAAGAAGAAAGACATTGGTGAAAGAAAGCCATAAGAAGTCCTGTTTGCAGTTTGTGAGAAGCCATGTGGGGGACACAGCAAACATGTGAAAGAAGGTGCTCTGGTCAGATGAGACCAAAATTTGACTTTTTGACTGAAAAGCGAACCACTATGTGTGACAGAAAACCAACAGTGCACATCACCCTGAACACACCATCCCCATCATGAAACATGGTGGTGGCAGCATCATGTGGTGGGGATGCTTTTCTTCAGCAGGGACAGGGAAGCTGGTCAGAGTTGATGGGAAGATGGATGGAGCCAAATACAGGACAATCTTAGAAGAAAACCTATTATAGGGCATACACACGATCGGACTTTGTTCGGCCAATGAGGAGGGAGAGTGCCCGGAGAGCCGATGCTCTTGTGCGCACCGCTGGATCCAGAAGGAGCTCAGGTAAGTATTATGCCCCGTACACACGGTCGGACATTGATCGGACATTCTGACAACAAAATCCTAGGATTTTTTCCGACGGATGTTGGCTCAAACTTGTCTTGCATACACACGGTCACACAAAGTTGTCGGAAAATCCGATCGTTCTGAACGCGGTGACGTAAAACACGTACGTCGGGACTATAAACGGGGCAGTGGCCAATAGCTTTCATCTCTTTATTTATTCTGAGCATGCATGGCACTTTGTCCGTCGGATTTGTGTACACACGATCGGAAATTCCGACAACGGATTTTGTTGTTGGAAAATTTTATATCCTGCTCTCAAACTTTGTGTGTCGGAAAATCCGATGGAAAATGTGTGATGGAGCCTACACACGGTCGGAATTTCCGACAACATGGTCCTATCACACATTTTCCGTCTGAAAATCCGACCGTGTGTACGGGGCATAAGAGTCTGCAAAAGACTTGAGACTGGGGCGGAGGTTCACCTTCCAGCAGGACAACGACCCTAAACATACAGCCAGAGCTACAATGGAATGGTTTAGATCAAAGCATATCCATGTGTTAGAATGGCCCAGTCAAAGTCCAGACCTAAATCCAATTGAGAACCTGGGGCAAGACTTGAAAATTGCTGTTCACAGACACTCTCCATCCAATCTGACAGAACTTGAGATATTTTGCAAAGAAGAATGGGCAAAAATGTCCCTCTCTAGATGTGCAAAGCTGGTAGAGACATCCCCAAAAAGACTTGCAGCTGTAATTGCAGTGAAAGGAGGTTCTACAAAGTATTGACTCCATACAAATGCCCCCCACACTTTTCACATTTATTTGTAAAAAATGTTGAAAATCATTCATCATTTTCCTTCCACTATTTTCCAACCTATGTGTGTGCTTTTATGTTAGTATTACATTGTATATCCATGTATGTTGTGGTCGTGTAGATGCCTATCTAATAGTTTTTTTACATTTTTTAAATTATCGATGCTCCCTGCTTAAAACCATTGCTTGTGGAAGGGAATTCCACATCCTTGCCGCTCTTACAGTAAAGAACCCTCTATGCAGTTTAAGGTTAAACCGCTTTTCTTCTAATTTTAGTGAATGGCCGCGTGTCTTTTTAAATTCCCTTGCGCGGAAAAGTTTTCTCCCTATTGTGGGGTCACCAGTACGGTATTTGTAAATTGAAATCATATCCCCTCTCAAGTGTCTCTTCTCCAGAGAGAATAAATTCAGTGCTCACAACCTTTCCTCATAACTAATATCCTCCAGACCCTTCATTAGATTTGTTGCCCTTCTCTGGACCCTCTCCAGATCCATGACATCCCTTCTGAGGACTGGAGCCCAGAACTGGATGGCATACTGCAGGTGCGGCCGGACCAGAGTCTTGTAGAGTGGGAGAATTATTGTTTTATCTCCTTTAGAAAGTTTTTAGAAAGGGGGATTATATCTTATATGGAGTTCATTATGCATTATAGATTTGATAACAAAAGAACAATAGAAAAATGTTTTTTTTTTTCTTTATATATAAAATATATCTAAATATTGTATTAAAGTGCTCGTATACCCTATTTTTACATTTTTTACCGACAGGTAAGCCTATAATAAGGCTTACTTGTAGGTAAAATGAATATCTCCTAAACCTGTTTAAACGGTTTAGGAGATATTCACCTTGCATGCGGCCGCTGACATCTGCGGCGCATGTGCGCTGAAGGCTCGGCGGATGCTGCCGGACCCTGCCGGAAAGAAGACTCCCGCGCGCATGTGCGTGAGTGACGTCATCGCGGCTCCGGCCACTCGCAGCGCCGGAGCCACGAACTGGGAATACACGCCGAGGGGAAAATGTCAGCTCCCTTGGCGGTGACCGGGATTCAATGACGACGCCTCAAACGAAGGTAAGTATCTCATAATGAGCTACTATGCAGTGCATACTAGCTCATTATGCGTTTGCCCTACAGGTTTTTTTTTGTTTGTTTGTTTTTTTAAATGTATTTTTTTTTTTTTGTGCTGTTATACATCCGCTTTAAAAAATACAGTTTCCTGAAGAAAAGCTTTAAAGTGCATGGAAAAAAAAAACGATACATATTAGTTATTTTGAAAGATTCTTCCTTTTGCTACCAAACCCTGATCTGTTTTTTTTTTACCAAAATCTTTCAATATTTTTTTTTTTATTATTATTATTATTTATCTTGTTTTCTGTAAAATGTCTTTAAAAAAAAAAAATCTCATAGCTGTACCGATGAATTTAAATGTGATGATGAATTTAAATGTGGTCTTTTTTTTTTTTTCAAGCTCCAGACATCCTAGGTCAGGGTACCATGATTTATTATATTAGATGCCCTGGAAAATAAACCGATGTTACAATTCATAATAATCTGATAGAACTAGCTATCATTTATAGTAATTTGTGATCTAATTCTTGTGATAATGCGGGCACAGATGCTCGTCTTGTATTTTTCCGCATAATCAGTACAAATGGGAACACTCTTCCACATCTGGTTTTACTTGTAAATGGTAATTCCGCTGTTTTCGTGGTTATTTGAGTCTAGTATATTTTTTTTTTTTTACCCGTAATCATTGTGATATCAAATTCCCGACCAGCCCGCTCGATATTTTTAGATTCATTTAGTAAATGATTTTACATGTGTTCTGAATGACTGTTATCATTACTACTACTAAAATATGTAGAGCAGGATTTTAGAATATTTTGCTGGTTTTCGGATCTCTAATTTTTTTTCTTTTTTTATGTTTATGTCACATTGAAGTAAAACATTTTGAGGTCAGTGTAGGTTCTAAAACAATTGAATGGTTCTTATTGTGGTTTCACTAACATTGCATTTGAAGACCATACGCATGACCATAAATGGAACTTTTCTTTAACTTTACAAGTCTACATGAATAAATTCTTGATATGTCATAATATACAGCAACAGGTTAATTTTTTTCTTTTTTTAGGCTGGGTTGATGTCATGAGCTTTTTCACATCCCTCCTTCCCCAATTAGACAACAAGAAGCAAAATACATGCAACTGCTGCATGTGAACACCCCTATCGGCTTCCTTTGCAGCTTAAAAGGGAGAGTTTGGGGGTGGGTCGTGCTAAAAACACTCAAGCTCAACTGCAAATCTTTTGCAACCCCCCCCCCCACCACCACCACCACCACCACCACCAACCTTTAGTCTAAATGAGACCCTAAAAGTCCCATAAAAGATCTCACCAAAAAATTAGGCTCCTAATGCAGGGGGTGTCTGCAACTTGGCTTTAGGCTTTGTGAAGACCTCTGGCATGAAGTCAACCACTCAAGCGGGAAATAAGATTTCCAAGGACCCATTCATCACCCTTGTGCATTGCCGCAATGCATGGCAATGCACTTTCTCTATGTGTAGTATGTTGGCGCTGCCATTCATTGTGAATGCATTCAACCACAACACCTATAACATGCATTGTGGCGTGCTTCATTGTTAAAAAAAAAAATGAATGCACATTTTTTTTTCCCCTTCATTGTAATGCATTGGCAGAGCATTCATGATGAATAGGATGCCTTATTGTAAAATGTTAATGCATACCATAATTTGTGTTAATGCATGTGCAATAATGGTGTGGATGGGCCCTGTGTTCTGTACATAGACAGTGTACTCACCTAGATGTGGTGGGTGCAAGTAGCATTAATGCAAAGAGATAGCAGAAAGAAGACCAAGTGGTCTATTAAAATATTAAATCCGTCCCATTTTTTATTTACTTTTGGGGGGGGGGTTGTTTTTTTTTTGTTTTTTTTTACTTTTACTTTTTTTTTTTTTTTTTTTTTTTTAGAAAAGTAAAGATCTATTCAAACAACAACAAAAAATATAAAAAAACAAAAAAAAAATCTAAATAAAAAAACAAAAAGGAGGAAGACTTTGGGGTTGGGTTGGTTTTTTTTTTTTTTCATTTTTTTTAACATTTCTTTTAATAGATCTCTACTTTTATTATAAAAAAAAAAAATTAAAAAGCAAACAAACAACCACCTCCACTCAATAAATAAATAAATAAATTGTCAGCCCATTCGTAATGAATAGGATACCCTAACGTAACACGTATTAATGCATGCCATAATGCGACTGAATGAATGTGCAATAATGCATCACAAAAAATGCTGTGAACGGGGGCCCTGAGGGTGTTCTGTATATAACTCCCCTAGATGTCATGGATGCACATTAATATATATATATATATATATATATATATATATATATATATATATATATATATATATATATATATATATATATATATATAAAATCAAGGAAGACTTTGGGGCGTGCCTTTAAATTGTTTTTTTAACAGTTTTTTTTATTTAATTTTGTAAAAAAAAAAAAAAAGTTAAACCCCCCCATCCAATAAATAAAAAGGGTGGATTCAATGGACTACTTGGTCTTTTTTTCTAAAGTGCCGCAGTGTGGATGCTTCCAAAATGATCCATTCTACATTTTGTTTTTCCCTTAAGCACAGATTTGTTAAGGAAGAAAAAAAAAAAAAATCTGTTCAAAAGGGAACAGCAATCCGCTGTAATGTAAATGTCTTAATATTACCTAAAGTACTCTTTAATGACCATTTGGCAGGAATAATTTCCCCGAATGCTCAAATTATGTTAAAATATTTAATCTAAGACGAGGTTTACTATAGCCACTCCAGTCTGCAGAGGAAATACCCCCCTGTAATTACACAATTATGGCGTGGTCCACAATTAGAATAACTGTTTCCCTTTGTTTCATTTTCACGATTCTCACTAGAAACCTAATTAAACCTGCGCGGCTCTCATTCTGGAGCATTTCAGCCCTGAACAAGAAGATAAATAGGCTTGGCACATAGTCTTTCATCAAGTTCCAAAAAAGACTAAAATGAAGAGAAAAAAAATGTTTCTACTATTTGAAACACAGAAACATAAAAGAGTGACGGCTAAATAAAGACCAACTGGTCCATCAAGTCTGCCCCATTTTATATTATCCACATTTTTTTCTTAAAAAGTTTTGGAGCAACTCCATTAAAGTGGGTAAATCCACTGTCATGAAAAAATCTAGCAAATAAAAAAAAAATTAAATCTAGAATATACAAGCCTTGCACAAGTTATGTTGTAATTTAATGTTATTAAAAATTTAAATATTTAAATTCAATAATTTAAATAACAAAATGTAATACAAAATAGAAAATATTTAAAAAAATACAAATATATATATATATATATATATATTTTTACATACTGTCACCAGATGTTATTAAAAATGTAAATATTTAAATTAAATAATTTAAATAACAAAATGTAATACAAAATAGAAGATATTTAAAAAAAACCAAAAACATTTACATACTGTCACCAGACAGTGTCCCTGACCAGTTATATAATGACGCTGTACTGCACTGGTGAAAGCATGTAAAACATTTTAAAAGATCAATTTATTTTTCATTTCTTAATTTTCCAAAATATTGCGGCAAAAAATGACAACTTCAAAAAACTCGCCATGCCTCTTACTAAATACCTTGGACTGCCTACTTTCCAAAAAGGGGGTTATTTGGAGGTTTATTTGTACTGTCATGACATTTTTGGGACCCAAGAAATTATATCAGTACATCCAGATTGATCGTTTTTCATATATATATATATATATATATATATATATATATATATATATATATATATATATATATATACCAGTGATGGTGAACCTTGGCACCCCAGATGTTTTAGAACTACATTTCCCATGATGCTCCACTACACAGCAGATATACACCATAGTTTGTGGACTCTATAACTTTCCTACAGACTAAATAATATACACTGATTTGGGTTATTTTCACCAAAGAAATCCTGCAGAATACATCTTGGCCTAAATTTATGAAGAAAGGTTATTTATTTGCAAAATTTTATAACAGAAACACGCATTTGTTTTTAAAAATTTCCGGTCAATTTCTGTTTGTTTTGCAAAAAATCTAAAACGTTTAAAAAAACAGCAGTGATTAAACACCACCAAAAGAAAGTTCTATTTGTGTGAAAAAATTATAAAAATGTCATATGGGTACAGTGCTGCATGACCGCGCAATTGTCATTCAAAGTGTGACCGCGCTGAAAGCTGAAAATTGGCCTGGGCAGGAAGGTGGTGAAAATATACTGAAGTGGTTAAATAATAGTTTTGTGCCCGGAGTTCAGCTTTAAGTCTATTTATGGATTTCCAAGTACGTGGCGTGGAGCTCTCCGCTAGGAAATGTCATGTGTAGTTTCCATCATTTTGCCATTTCTAGCAGCAGGCAGCTCGACTCCTCCCTGTTATCTAATATTTCACCTACTTTCCTCTTCCCGGCCATTCTTTACAATAGCGCTCTCTGAGTACGGAAGTGTAAAGCCGCAGGCTCGGCTCCGCTCTGCATGTCAGCACCTCAGAAATGCGGCACGGTGAAAGTCACGCCTGAACATCGTACTGTGGAAACTTTAAGGAACACTGTTTGTTTTATGTGTGAACCTTGTTTTATAAATAGTTATGTGTAAAATAAAGATTTTAAATACAGTATCTCACAAAAGTGAGTACACCCCTCACATTTTTGTAAATATTTTTTTAATATCTTTTCATGTGACAACACTGAAGAAATGACACTTTGCTACATTAATGTCTAAACTGCTGGCAACAAAAGTGAGTACACCCCTAAGTGAAAATGTCCAAATTGGGCCCAATTAGCCATTTTCCCTCCCCGGTGTCATGTGACTCGTTAGTGTTACAAGGTCTCAGGTGTGAATGGGGAGAAGGTGTGTTAAATTTGGTATTATCGCTCTCACTCTCTCATACTGGTTACTGGAAGTTCAACATGGCACCTCATAGCAAAGAACTATCTGAGGATCTGAAAAAAAGAATTTTTGCTCTACATAAAGATGGCCTAGGCTATAAGAAGATTGCCAAGACCCTGAAACTGAGCTGCAGCACGGTGGCCAAGACCATACAGCGGTTTAACAGGACAGGTTCCACTCAGAACAGGCCTCGCATTGTCAACCAAGAAGTTGAGTGCACGTGCTCAGCGTCATATCCAGAGGTTGTCTTTGGGAAATAGACATATGAGTGCTGCCAGCATTGCTGCAGAGGTTGAAGGGGTGGGGGGTCAGCCTGTCAGTGCTCAGACCATACGCCGCACACTGCATCAAATTGGTCTACATGGCTGTCATCCCAGAGGGAAGCCTCTTCTAAAGATGATGCACAAGAAAGCCCGCAAACAGTTTGCTGAAGACAAGCAGACTAAGGACATAAATTAATGGAACCATGTCCTGTGGTCTGATGAGACCAAGATAAACTTATTTGGTTCAGATGGTGTCAGGCGTGTGTGGGGGCAACCAGGTGAGGAGTACAAAGACAAGTGTGTCTTGCCTACAGTCAAGCATGGTGGTGGGAGTGTCATGGTCTAGGGCTATATGAGTGCTGCCGGCACTGGGGATCTACAGTTCATTGAGGGAACCATGAATGCCAACATGTACTGTGACATACTGAAGCCGAGCATGATCCCCTCCCTTCGGAGACTGGGCCGCAGGGCAGTATTCCAACATAATAATGACCACAAACACACCTCCAAGATGACCACTGCCTTGCTAAAGAAGCTGAGGGTAAAGGTGATGGACTGGCCAAGCATGTCTCCAGACCTAAACCCTATTTAGCACCTGTGGGACATCCACAAATGGAAGGTGGAGGAGCGCAAGGTCTCTAACATCCACCAGCTCTGTGATGTCATCATGGAGGAGTGGAAGAGGACTCCAGTGGCAACCTGTGAAGCTCTGGTGAACTCCATGCCCAAGATGGTTAAGGCAGTGCTGGAAAATAATGGTGGCCACACAAAAAATGTACACTTTGAGTGCAATTTGGACATTTTCACTTAGGGGTGTACTCACTTTTGTTGCCAGCGGTTTAGACATTAATGGCTGTGTGTTGAGTTATTTTGAGGGGACAGCAAATTTACACTGTTATACAAGCTGTACACTCACTACTTTACATTGTAGCAAAGTGTCATTTCTTCAGTGTCGTCACATGAAAAGATAGAATTAAATATTTACAAAAATGTGAGGGGTGTACTCACTTTTTTGAGATACTGTATATATTATTTTATTATTTCTGCTGGAGTTCAGCTTTGTTAATACCATAACTCTAAATGCTCATGCACCGGAAAAAGTTTCCCTTGAATACAATTCTTAGAATCCTGCAGATGTTTTCGTACATCGGCGTCCTCTGTGTAACAAGCTCCTAGGGAAGTGATGGATTTGGCCATAATTGATTTCAGGAGTTTCATGAGCTATGTTAATAAAACACATTTGGAACTCACTCTTATTTACTTTGCATTATATAACCACAGCAATAGGCCTGTATGACATTATAAGGAATAAGAACATTTGGGTGAATTAAGTATAAAAATGCAAAGATGTTGGGAATTACAATGAAGCAAAAGAATTTTAGTAAAAAAGCTACCACTGCCAAACAAAAAATTGTACATTGTGGGTAGAGATGGACAGTGCCTGATTTGCCACTTGGACTTTACTGTCACCATCAATTTCATTTGGATTTCTCAATTTGGGAGGCTCTAGCTCCTTAGGAGGGCTCCTTCATTGTGGTAGAGATGCCAAGGTCTAGTCATCAAGCCCAACCAGCATCTGTTTGATAGCCTCACATCTACTTCCTCTGGGGTGTTCTGTGGTCCTGCAGTCTTTTACTCCCCTGCCAGTTTTAGTTCAGAAGACCACCTTGCCCAAAACATGTCTTCTTGCTGGTCTCCAACAGGATGTGTTGCCGCCCCTCTCACTGGTGCCATCACGTTCATGACAGGACCAATGGCCACCACGGGTCTTGGATTTTATGTGAAGACGTTGAGGGACCTCGTACAGAAGATTAGAGAGCTGGCTACTGTGGGATCCTGGATTATGGTAAATATTCCTCTCTATTTTGCATATGCCAAAGGGGCAAGGGGTAAGGTTTTTTTTTTCGACCAGCCTGGAGTTCTTATAAAGAAAAAAAGTATGAGAATCATATTAGGCTGTATCTAAGGCTTCTTTTCCCAGTGGCTATTTATTGAAATGTAGGCACTACCCTCACAAGCTTGATGTATAATTCATCCTTTCAAGTTCACAGACGTATTCTTACATGCCCTATATTCATACACTGATGATCACAGACGCAGAAGGCCCAGTCTCGTTATTGATGGATGGCACGGTGCCAGAATATGTCTTTACTTAAGCTGAGCTATGAGAAACTCGTTTTCATGACAAATGGGCAAGAAAGCTCAAAGTGACAATTGTTTAATTGTTTTGGTTGGAGGACATCGGTGCTTTTTTTTTTTAAATTCCTGGTGCTGTTGCTCTTGGATGTTCATTTCATTAGGATAAAAGTGCATTACTAAAAACATGTTTTTACTGTAAGCTGACAATGTAATTACCGGCTGGAAAGTGTGTTTTCCTAATCATGGAGTGTCACGTATAATGACTGCATGCTGAGCGAAAGCTACATTTTATAAGCTAAGGATCATAGATTATGGAGTTTATCAAAAGTCACAAACATGTTTATTTAATTTTATATGCAGAAGGGAGGGAATGGATGAGTTCTTTTAATAGGGATCAGCTAATTTGCCCAAGCCTTGTTTTAACCAGGTTTGACAAACCAAGAGCAAAGTCCACGAACCCCGAACTTAGAGCCATACCCCATTGAAGCCAATGGGATTTTCTGGCATTTTTTAAGGCAAATAGGCAGCCTATTGTTGAAAAAGGAGAACTGGTTGCTGGGTACTGTCATGAGGGACATGTACCATTGCAAATAAAAAAAAAAAATTAAATATAATTCAGCGGGGTGAAGAACTTTTCATGTGGCTTAACTTCTTCACGAATGCCAGCTAGAGCACGGTCACACATTTCCGGGAGGGCATCTATTGATGTCCTCCTGTGATCGTGCTTCCCGAGTGCTCCCCTGCGGCATGCATCAGAAGTGATCTGTGATCGCTGTGTCCTTCAGACACAGCTGATCACAGATCAGGGTAAAGAGCCAATTACAGCGGTTCTTTACCATGTGACCAGCTGTGTCCAATCACAGCTGATCACAGTGTAACCTGGATTTGACAGTTATCAACTGACAGTGCGTGAGGAGAGGAGAGCCGGTAAGCCGCAATCCACACAGGGGACAACTACACTGATAATTAGGGCACTGATCATCAATGTCCTGATTATCAGTGCAGCCCCAACAGTGCCCATCAGTGCTGCCAATCAGTGTCCACCAGTGCTGCCTGTCAGTGCCCATCAGTGCCCCATATCAGTGCAGCCTCATCAGTGCCCACCATATCAGTGCAGCCTCATCAGTGCCTCCTCATCAATGCCCATCAGCACCGCCTCATCAGTGTTCATCAGTGCAGCCTATCAGTGCTTATCAGTGCAGCCCATCAGTGCCGCCTATCAGTGCCCCATATCAATGCAGCCTCATCAGTGCTCATCAGCACCGCCTCATCAGTGCCCACCAGTGCAGCCTGTCAGTGCCCATCAGTGCAGCCTGTCAGTGCTTATCAGTGCAGCCCATCAGTGCCCATCAGTGCCGCCTCATCAGCGCACAATAGTGAAGGAGAAAAATTACTTATTTACAAAATAAAATTAACAGAAACTAAGAAACTTTTTTTTCAGAATGTTCTGTCTTTTTTTTTTTGTTTGCTTAGCAAAAAATAAAAAACCCACTGGTGACTAAATACCCCCAATAGAAAGCTCTATCTGTCTCAAAAATGATAAAAATGTAGTTTGGGTACAGTGTTGCATGACCACGCAATTGTCATTTAATGTGTGACAGGGCTGAAAGCTGACCTGGGCATGCCTAGTAGGCAAATGGTTAAAGGGCAACATTAAAAACACACAAATCCTTTCAATAACATGGTTGGGGAATGCCTCGGTGTTATCAATCAGTATGATGTAGTCCTGTAAAGTAACAATACACATTTAAAATCAAAATGGGAAAAAGCGGCATTGGGTCTTGCCCTATGATTCCACCAAACCCTTTTCCAGGCATTCAGCCTGGGTGACCATTAAAGGGAGGGCAGCGAGGTTTTGCCAACCCCCTCCTGTACCAGAGCAGGCCACATGACTTTAAACAATGGGGGACTACCTTGCAAGGTGGGGTGCACTCCTATCACTAAATGACATCCCTGGTGTTGTAATGGGGATATGGTCAATGACGTCTCCTGGGATCCCCGGTGCTGTGTCTACATTGCAGCAGCCAGGAGTTCTGGTGGTTGAATGGCCACAATCATTTGGCAGGTATGGAAACAGTGAAAAGACTGGCTTCTTCTTGATCTATATGTGTTCCTGCTGGGGTAAGGTGACCAGATTTTTTAAATGAAATCCGGGAACACATTTTTTTTTTGATTGGCAATTGATAAACTATTTTATAAGCATATTTTCCTCAAATAATGCATGCAGTGTATGTGGTATGTGTTTATGAAATGATTGTATGATATATGTTCTTTCTCAAATTCCGTCCATGAGATAAAAAAAGATACTTCTTAGAATTTTTTGGGATATGACTAACAAATATTAAGAAGATAATATAGAGAAAAAACTTGGAGGGAGGGATGGGTCAGCAAAATTCAAATCCAATCTGGGCAGGGGCGGCTCCAGAAATTTTTTTTGGGGGGTGCTATGGTGGTGCTAAAACAGTGCGGGTGCTAATACGGCATGCGAAGCTGCTGTCGTACACCTGTGGGGGTGGCCAAACATTGGGTGTGCCCAGCAAATGGGCGTGGTCAGCAAGTGGAGACTTCTTTATGGCGTACAATGGTGATCAGTATATCCTGGCCTCTGTACAGGTAGTCCCCGAGTTACGAACGGGTTAGGGACTGCCGGTTTGTTCTTAAGTCGGAAATGTTCGTAAGTCGGAAGCGCATGCGCAGAACGCCAAAGACGTCATTTTCCCATGTTTTCTGATGTTCTGTCAAGTAGCCGCACATGCGAAAACGGCGTTTCCCGATGTTTTCCGAGGTGCACGCCGTCGAAAAGTGGCCGCGCATGCGCAGGACGCCACGCCGCCTCCAGTTCGTAAGTAGGAGTCGTTCGCAAGTCGGAGGTTCGTAACTTGGGGACTGCCTGTATACCAATAAAAAGCCAAAAAATACAACACAACCCTATACTTCCATTATACAATTCTACAAATGGACTTATAAGTGCAATGGTAAAACCTATAAATGAATATCCAGTGCAAATCAACCAATATATTGCAATATAGTAGTAAAGGTGTCACCCTCTCTGCAAAAGGTAATAAAAATTGCAGAGCTGCAATGTGCAAATAGTGGTGAAACCCCCTATATATATAATCATAATAAAATGTACAATTGATGAACATATTTTACATTTTATTATTATTGAGACACCAGCAATGTTTATGTCAAAGATAAGGGAAGCAGATGGATGGATGAATGGACAGACAGAACACACAGAGATCTAGCATTCTTTTCTCTCTCTCAGAGTGCTGGCAGAAAGTAATGCAGGATGTGTGTGCTCTTCTGCTTTACCAAAAGCTTTGCTGGTGTCAGAATACAGCTTGGATGGTCTTGTTCTCTGGAGCTGCTTTATTAACTTCCACTATGCCACACTGCTGAAATGAGCATGTGCTCTTCAAGCTGACAGAAGCTGTTCCTCTCTCTCTTTAGAACAAGTGTAGGGAAAACTCACTCACTGCAACCAGGAGATGGAGAATTTCTCTGTTCTGTTCCATCCCCTGTAGTGTAGCAGGCAGGGCTGAGCTGTGCTCTCTTCTCTCCCTCCAATCTAGCTGCCAACATGTCCTCTCCTCTGTGTACCCCATAACTCAAAGAAGGCGGGCTGGGGAAGATGATGGGTTCAGCACTTTCCTATTGGCTGTGAAGGCAGCAAAGAGGCTGTATATCAATCCCCTTTGAAATCTAGCTAAAGATCATTGGCTTATGCGGCAGGAGCCGCTGTATCCCTCCACGGGAAAAAACTATTTAACTCAGGGTTTCTCAACCAGGGTTCTGAGGAACCCTAAGGTTTCTCCAGAGTTTGCTAGAGGTTCCTTGAGCAATGAAGAGTTTCTAGATCCCAGTAACTGCTGAGATCAATTATCTTTTTTCACTGTGTGTAAGGGGGTCAGTTTCCCAATAGTCATCAATGTAAGGATGTCTATCTCTCACTGACCATTAATATATGGGCTCCTTCTCCAATTGGTCACCAATGTATAGAACAAATGCACCAACTACCAATATAAGAAGGGTCTTTTATACTGCTTCAATTTTCACAGTTTGTGTTTATTTTTTATTATTTGTTCCATTTCATAACTGTTACTGCCAAATATGCTAGGTTCACCACATTCTTTATTGTTTCATATATGAGGGCTATACCAAAAGTAATGCAAAAATATATAAAAGTTGGCGCTAAGCATATACAAGTGAATATACAGTATATATCATGAACCAAAATCATGAACATATATCACTGCAAACAAACACATATATTGTTGAACATATAGCAAGCTTAAAAGTCCATTAGTGCCAGTGGTAGTGTTCCCAACACCAAAAAATGCTTTTAAATGAAGCTTCTAGTTCTTCTACGACAGGTGCTCAATGGAAAGGTGGCAACTCACCACAGTTGTTTGACTACTTTATAAGGTAGGTCAAATTGCACATTTGGAATAACAAATTGATTCCCACTGCCAACACCACTCCGCTCCAATGGACCCTCCGGATGAAGCTAGGGTACAAAAATTGACTCCACGGGAGACGAGAGAGAAAGTCTCATAGTGTAGTATATTTAATAAAATTTAAAAGCAATGACAAAGTAGTAGTTTGCACACACATGTAAAAGTGCCTGCCTGGCACTAGGGAAAACAGCGTGTGCAGATCTGGCTGGTTCCTAACGCGGTAGCGTGCATTCCGCGTCCCGCTCGTAAGGGTAAAGCCTGGTGTGGGGTGACAAATCAGGACCCGGAAGTGATGAATCCTCCTCTCCGACGTACGTTTCGCCGTAAATGGGGTCTTCAGGAAGTGACCTCATGCCGCTTCCAGCTCGCTTATATACGTATGGGATGGATGCTATTGGTGAGACTCCTTCAAAATGGAGGAGAGGACAAATCTATAGCACAATTTTTTCCTCTAGGGATGCCCTTCCGCACACTCAGCACCATTATAAAATAGCCAACCATTTAGAATTTACACAAATGTTAACAAACATAATTCCGATTTTAATGGAACAATGATCCTGTCACATATAGATGTGAATAAACGAATTAAAAAACAAATTAAAAAAAACAAGTATGCAAAATATTATTAATAATTAATATTTTGCATACTTGTTTTTTTTTTTTTTTTCCACAAACATACCTTCATATTCACATGAGGCTATATCCATATATATGGATGGATATATATACTGTTACAGTAGATTAGCATCTACAAGATTGCGCTGATCAGAGAAATTCCCCTCTGTGGTATGACCAATTATGTTACTCAAATTAGTTTATTCAAATTTGTTTATTCACAGCCCACACTCTGACCGAACACACCGGAAACATTAGCAACCTCTGGAGAAACCTTAGGGTTCCTCAGAACCCTGGTTGAGAAACCCTGAGTTAAATAGTTGTCAGTGGAACAGGGGTCCCACTGGAAGATTGTATCTCTATTCCTGTTGCAGTGACATCCATCAGAAACCTGATGAACGGGAGCTGCCTGAAGAAGTGTCCAGTCACCCCCAATGAGAAGGTCAGACAGCCCGGTCACCTAAATGTAGATGGGGAGTCGGGAGATCCACCCAGAAGAATGATTTCCATTCTAAGGTGGAGATCACACATCTCTTCTCATTTCTTATTCCTCAGACTTCAGATCAGAAGGCTTCATCTGCCATACATACACCGACACGATCGGATCATTGTGCCAGGACTTGAAGCTCCAAAATACATTGTTCTGGAGACACGTGATTAGGTCATAGATGATCATTGAAACAGCATTTCATTTTTGGACCCAGGATGAACAGCTAACATAAACATAAACAGTAAGCTAATCAACAGCTAGCATCTAACAGTGATCTAATCCAGGGGTCTCCAAACTTTCTAAACAAAGGACCAGTTTACTGTCCTTTAGACTTTAGGTGGGCCGGACTATGGCATCAGTGGGAGTAAACAATGCCCCATCTTTGGTATTAGGCAGTGGCGTCTCCAGCTTTCATATTTAGGTGGGGCACATGGGGGAACAGGGACAAAAGTGGGGGGGCAACTATAAAATGCAATTATCCTGGGGCCCTTTACTACGATCCCACAACGGGCCCTTTCACATGTTCTGCAGTGAGCTCCATTCCTACTGTTTTGGGGTCCCCCAGGGTGGCAGAAAACAAGAGATATATGTCACCAGCATACCAAGAAAATATAAGGGTCCAAAGCAGTGGGAGAACTATCAGGGTTGCAAAGGTTGTCTTGCCACCGGGCCCTGGTGCTCTGCCACTGTGGGGTTCCCCAGCCTTCTCTTGCTGTCCTGCCTCTGCTATTGACAGCGCTGGTCTGGCATCTCTTGGAATTTACAAGCTGGTTCTCCTGTCCTAAGGATGGGAGAAATCAGTCTGTTTTTTCAGTAACTGAGAGTCCTGGTAGAGTCCTTCCTGCAACTCGCTCTTCTCCCTGCCAATAAGGATGCAGGGGAAGGAGCAGATCGGGCGGCCGTGGTTGTGTGAGTGCTTGCATTATGCAGTGTCAGCGAACAGAGGGAGGGCAGAGGAATCACCCGCAGGAGCTGACTGGGGACGCTCTCCCTCTCAATAGAGACTGTGTTACTCCATTGGCGGCCCGAGTAAGATGTGGTGCATCCGCTACGAATGCAAACAAAAAGACATTGCTTTTTTGTAAAAAATTTTTTTTTTTTTTTTAATTGGGGGGGGGGGGGGGGTGGGGCGGCACATGGTGGGGCAAAGCATAAGGTTGGGGGGTCAGGGCACCCTCTGGCGCCCCCTAGGGACGCCATTGGTATCAGGGGGAGGAATAGTGCCCCATTGGTGATGTCAGTGGCAGGAATTATGCTCAGTTTCTGGAGTCAGAGGACAAAATAGTGTCTCATATCAGTGGGATGAACAGTGCCCCAAGGGGCCAGATAAAGACAAGCAAAGGGCCGCATCTGGCCCCCGGGCTGCAGTTTGGAGACCCCTGATCTAATCAACAGTAACTAAATAACAACTCATCACCTGGACAAGCCTAGGTGACTCAGGTCAGTGCCCACCCAGACAGAGCGGCACCAGTTCTCCAGAAAGAAGACCCAGTGCTGTCCAAATCTCATTAACCAACTTTCACTTGTGTAATCTGCCCACTAGACAAGTCATCAGTGGGCAAGACAAAACTCATACAATGTTCCAGCAGTCTGAAAAAGTGGAATTAATTTATCTTCATAGAATTTTTGAGGGATATTGTTGATAACTATTTCTGTCCCAAGTGAAGGAGTTTCTCCAACCCAGTCTACAGGAGGGCCACCATATTTCCTCTGACCATTGCCCATACAAGATTAATATTACACCTTTCCATCCACTCCAAAAGGGAAGCTTTATTGTCTTTATTCAGAGAATTAATCAAAGCCTCGCTGTCAGCATTCGTCAAGTTGCTGTCCGTCATTACAGAATGATCTTCTCTCTCCATGGGATCAGAGCCTGAACTGAGCTCTTTTCTATGAGTCCCCAGTCTCCTCCATGGGCCATAATTAGTGGATAGAAAGCAAGCCCCTAGTCCCCTCCAAAAGCCCTTGTCCCGGTTGGGTCTGTCACAGGGTTTAAGGCTCCGTTCATACTTGTGCGACTTGTCATGCGAGTTGCAAGACAAGTCACAGCCCATGTATTTCAAAGGAAGCCATTTACATATGTGTGACTTAAAGTCACAGCCCCTTTAAAAAGGTTCCTGCACTACTTTGATGCAACTTTAATGTGACTTGTGTGCCATAGGCTGCACTGTAAACTCTGAAAAGTCACATAAAATGTCACAACCTAATACTATCCATGCGACAGTTGTGCAACAGTCAAAGCCAAAGTCAACAAAGTCGCATCCAAGTCGCACCCATCCACAGGTGCATCAAAGTCGCAAAGGAAATCGCACGACTTTGGAATCACACAAGTGTGAATGGGGCCTTGGCTTATATATATTTACTTTAACCGCTTCCAGTTATATACTGCGACAGGGCGGCCCGTCTGCGCAAAATCACATACCTGTACGTGATTTTGTGCATGCGATCTGGGGAACACGCGCACCGCCGGAGCCTCGCTCCCACTATGATTGGACACAGTGGGAGCCAATCAGGGGGTCGAACAGCCATGATAGACACCTGGACCCGCTGACTGGACCCGCTGACCCGCCGATTGTTCCCGAGGAAAGGCAGAGCGGCAGTCTGCCTATGTAAACAAGGCAGACCACGGTTCTGCGAGGAAGGAAAATTTAGATCTTGCGTTTCTGCTAAGCAGAAACACGGATCTCTGTTTTCCTCCAGTGCATCCACCCCCCCCCCCCCCACAGTTGGAAATCACTCTTTAGGAGCACACTTAACCCTTTGATCGCCCCTGATGTTAGCCCCTTCCCTGCCAGAGTCATTTATACAGTGACAGTGCATTTTTTACACTGGCCATTGTATTGGTGTCACTGGTTGCCAAAAAGTGTCACTTAGTGTCAGATTTGTCAGATTTGTCCGCCTGCTAAAATTCACTGCTACCATTACTAGTAAAAACAATAAAAAGTCCATAAATCTATCCCATAGTTTGTAGACGCTATAACTTTTGTGCAAATCAATCAATATACACTTATTGGGATTTTTTTAACCAAAAACATGTAGCAGAATGCATATAAACTGTTGAAGAAATTAGATTTTTTTACATTTTTTTTAATTGGATATGTTTTATAGCCGAAAGAAAAAAAAATTTATTTTTTTTTCAAAATTGTCTGTCGTTTTTTTGTTTATAGCGCAAAAAATCAAAACCGCAGAGGTGGTCAAATACCATCACGAGAAAGCTCTATTTGTGGGGAAAAAAGGACATCAATTTTATTTGTGTACAGCGTCACATGTTCGATTTGTAAAAAAAAAAAATCCATAAAATTATCCCATAGTTTGTAGACGCTATAACCTTTGCGCAAACCAATCAATATACACTTATTGGTATTTTTTTTTTTTTTACCAAAAATATGTAGTAGAATACATATTGGCCTAAATTGAAGAAGAAATTTGTTGTTTATAGCGCAAAAAATCAAAACTGCAGAGGTGATCAAATACCATCAAGTGAAAGTTCTATTTGTGGGAAATTTTATTGGGGTACAGCGTTGCACAACGGCGCAATTGTTAGTTAAAGCAACGCAGTGCCGTATCGCAATAAATGGCCTGGTCAGGAAGGCCGGGGGGGGGGGATTAAAACCTCCTGGGGTTGAAGTGGTTAAAGGGGGGGGCAGGAGGCGGAGCCTAGCAGAGCAGACATGCATTGTTAGAGCTCCACACCGCTGAGGAGAGAAGAGAAGGACAAAGCGGAGCCTGCAGGCTCAAAAGGTATCCATTTGAACCTTTTTGCCCCAGGGAACAAACTGTGAAAGTTTGGGCAGGAAATATGGTACTGGGAGGAAACCGTGGCAGAAATAAAAATCACCTCACAAAGAGCTCACAGGCACTCACTGCAGCTGAAGCAGCTCCAGTCACCTCACAAGATACAGCATCAGGGCGCTCTCACAGACAGAAAATGTCACAGCAAGACTCTCCATTTGAGTCAGATACAGAACAAATCCTCTCACAAACTTCTCCACAAGCCTCCTCAGTATCCCCAGTAATATTATTACAATTTGAAAAGATGCTTCATAAGGCTTTAAAACAAACCTCAGACCAAATAACAAAAAGCCTAACCAAAGAAATAAGAGAGCTGGGAAACCGCACCGCAGCCTTAGAAATAAAAATGGATGAAATTGAAATTACAACACAAGAAAATATACCGTATTTATCGGCGTATAACACGCACTTTTTCCCCTTAAAATCAGGGGAAAATCGCGGGTGCGTGTTATACGCCGATCCCCTGCGATCCTGACCTGTCAGAATTAAAAAATCGCTGACCGCGATTTGAAAATGGCGCCGCCGGCGCCGAAATACACAGTGCCGGTCCTCGGCTCTTCTCGGCGGCTTTCGGTTTCACTCGAGCGCCGCCCGAACCTAGCCAAGTATACTCGGCTAGTTTCGGATAGCTCCGCTCACCATCCGAGTGGAACCGAAAGTAAACGAGAGCCGCCGAGAAGAGCCGAGGACCGGCTCTGTGTATTTCGGCGCCGGCGGCGCCATTTTCAAATCGCGGTCTGCGATTTTGAAGCTCACAGGCTTCAGCAAGACTGCACTGGGGCAAGGCTGGACTGGGGCAAGGCTGGACTGGACACTGGGGAAGGCTGCACTGACATGGCTGCACTGACATGGCTGCACTAGCAAGGCTGCACTGACATGGCTGCACTGACATGGCTGCACTAGCAAGGCTGCACTGACATGGCTGCACTGGCAAGGCTGCACTGGCAAGGCTGCACTGACATGGCTGCACTGGCAAGGCTGCACTGACATGGCTGCACTGACAAGGCTGCACTGGCAAGGCTGCACTGACATGGCTGCACTGACAAGGCTGCACTGACAAGGCTGCACTGGGCAAGGCTGGACTGGGGCAAGGCTGCACTGAGAAGGCTGCAATGATGGGCATTTAAATGTAAGTTTTTTTCCCTTCAACTTCCTTCCTAAAAGTTTTTTTTCCTTAAAATTCCCTCCTAAATTGAGGTGCGTGTTATACGCCGGTGCGTGTCATACGCCGATAAATACGGTAACAGAATTGGAACAATTAAAAAAAGAGAATTTAATACTTCAAACTAAGCTCGAAGATTACGAAAATAGAGCCAGACGTTCAAACTTGCGCATAAGGGGAATACCTGAAACTGTGACAGACCTGCAATCTACTATTACTGCTCTATTACAAGAACTAAAGCCAGATATCCCTATTGAACGTTTAGAACTGGACAGAGTACACAGAGCCCTCACAGCCAAAAAGAAAGATGGACCCCCACGTGATATAATCACAAAATGTCATTATTACAGAACGAAAGAACAAATACTAATTGCTGCAAGAAAAAAAAAGGAACTTAATTTTCAAGGACACAATTATCAAATTTTTGCTGACCTATCCCAACTTACTATTACTAAAAGACGATCCATGAAACCCCAACTAATGGAACTGCAACGCCACAACATTATGTATCAATGGGGCTTCCCCTTTTCAGTCAGATTTAACTACCAAGGTACAATTTACAGAAGCAGATCAGCAGATGAACTACAACAAACCCTTTTAAAATTAAATCTGACAGAACCCACAAGCAGCAACTCTCCCACACGCAGAAGAATGGCGTCATCTTCACCTTCAGGCAGCACCCAGAAAATTTCAGAACAAAATGGGAATCATCATTCTCACAAAAGAGGCCGTTATGCCACATCATCCATGGACCAAGAAGATTCAATGGACTGACATCCTAATTCCTGATATCTCTTCATTTATTATACTAAGAGATGGTTCTCTATAAAAAAACTATATTTATAACTGAATGTAACTGCATTCTGATAGTCGCACACTGTGTGGGAGCATGTTACATTCCAGTTATATTTCTTATTACTTCTGATTCATATAGCCTTAGAATATATAAGTGAAATAAGGAAATTCTTGTTCAGTTATATATTATCAGGTAATAACAATAGATTTATTACTTTTTAGGACAAATATGTTCAATAATCCAGAAGTAATGGAAGCTTTTTCTTTCTTTTCTTAAAACAAATATAGTATTACCTAACTAGTTCCAAGAATTATGTTTTTGTTTATTCTAATCTGAAGCAATACAACCTCAATTTTATGAGTTAACATATCTAAACAGTTACATATGAATAAAATATGTAATTGTTTAATCTAAAAGGGTTAAAATCCCAAAATAATTCAAACTATCTTCATCAATACCAAAGTTATTAACAGTACCTTTCTAACTGAATTATTTAGCCTAGGGCAAGACTAACCATATACAACCACCCTGGAATAAATAATTTCAACAAAAACTATATTCTGCACTCCAATTAATGAAACATCATTTTGATGTCTTTTGACATAGCACTTCTCTCCTGTAAGCGGAAGATCCGTGTACCCCCATTAGCCCTCCTCATTCTCCCAACCATATTATGTGGGAGTGTGACGAAGGCACTTATTCCCCTGAGAGAGATATTTATTCTCTTTCACGGGTAAATTGTGATTACTTGCAAAAAATAATTTATACAATGTATCATCTAATCTCATATGTTTTTTGTTTACTCTTTACTCCAGAATTCACTGGTTTCTTTTCTATCTATTCATCTCTTCAGTCCACACAGGTTGATCTGCGCAGTCAGCTCTGCATAACAAAAAGTAAGTCAAAACTATTTGATCTATTGCCATGGCACCACTGAATATACTTTCCCTGAATGTTCAGGGAATAAATGTCCCTCAAAAAAGGACCAAAGCCTTCCGTACTTTCCATAACAAGAAGGCTCACATAGTATGCCTCCAAGAAACACACTTCACCAAAGATTCTACTCCAAAATATATTTCTCCTTTTTATCAACAAATTTACACGGCTTCTGCCTGTACCAAGCAAAGGGGAACTCTAATTGCATTTCACCGATCCACACCATTCACCTTATCATCAGAAATTAAAGACCCAGAAGGTAGATACCTGATACTCATGGGTTATATAATGGATACAGCAATCACGGTGATTTCCTACTACGCTCCTAACAAACAACCTACACCATTCCTCTCACATATATTACAAGTGATTAATACACACAAAATAGGAACAGTGATAATGTGTGGGGATTCGAACCAGGTCCTCCTCCCATTTCTAGATAAATCACCTTTTACACCATCCAAAATAACCTCTAGATTACCTTTTTCTCAACTTCTTTCCAAATACAATCTGGTAGATTCATGGAGAGAAAGTAACCCAATGAAAAAAGAAATTCACTTATTTCTCGCACCCTCATCAAACCTTCACCAGAATAGATCATATTTTTCTAACAATAGGAATGATACCAGAAATTATTGCATCAGATATAATTCCGATTCCGTGGTCTGACCATAATGCAGTATACACTACTATAGCCTCAGCCATACCAAAAGCGCATGACCCAACGTGGTACTTACCGGACATAATGCTCAAACACCCACTACATCAGATGGCCATTGAACAAGCTTTAAAAGAATACATATCAATTAATAATACAACAGACATCTCCCCAATAACACTGTGGGAAGCTCATAAGCCTGTCTTGCGTGGTACAATACAAAGACAAATGGCACTATTTAAACGGGAACGCAAAAATCTAGCAAAAAAACTAGAACTCAATTTTAATGCAGCCTACATATCATTTCAAGATAATCCATCTCAGAGTACAAAATCTCATCTGAAAAAATCTAGATTGGAATACGATCTATTTCTCACTGAGTCAGTTGATAAATCCCTCAAACGCTCCAAACACAATTTCTACATGAATACAAACAAACCAGGTACATATTTGGCTCGGGCATTAAATTCAACTAACAAATCTTTCAAACCAATACGCTTGAAATTATCAAAAAATGTTTACACTTGTAATCCAGTTAAAATAGTCCATAAATTTCACTCACATCTCGCAACTTTATACAAGACAAACAATGAATTTAATCCTACAGAGGCTGAATCCTTCTTCTCAAAAATAACCTTACCTGAGTTATCTCAGAATCAAAAAAGCAGTTTGGATGAGCCTATAACTATAGATGAAGTTGCTAACGCCATAAAAGACCTAAAACTTAACAAAAGACCAGGCCCAGACGGCTACTCGGCTTTATACTATAAAACATTCTCAGAAATACTCTCTCCCATTCTCACTGAAACTTTTAACAAACTTCTAGATGGACATTCTTTTTGGCAAGAAACACTAATGGCAATTGTTTGTATGATCCCAAAACCCCTTTCTGATGATACTTCCTGTGTGAATTATCGGCCTATCTCTCTGTTAAACCTCGATATTAAATTTTTAGCAAAAATAATAGCAAAACGCCTCAATAGCATTATAGGAAAATTAATACATAGAGATCAAGTAGGCTTCATGCCAAATAGACAGGCAGGCGATAATATACGCAGGGCAGTGTTATTGGCACATATTGCTAAAAAACGGAAAATCCCTTTATGTTTTCTATCTCTCGATATTAAGAGGGCATTTGACACAGTATCCTGGCAATATATGCAATATTCATTACAAAAATGGGGTTTTGGACCCCACTTTTTAACATGGATCAAAGCATTATATAATAAACCCAAAGCCTATATAAAATATGCTGGATACAAATCTGAAGCCTTTAATATCGAAAGAGGTACCCGACAGGGTTGCCCATTATCTCCCTTATTATTTGCCCTTATACTCGAACCCATGGCCCAATACATCAGAACAAACCAAACTATAACTGGCATTGAAGTAGGAGGTATTACACACAAATTATGTATATTTGCAGACGATATATTACTTTTTCTATCATCACCACAGGTCTCTGGTCCTAACTTAATACCAGCTCTTGATGGATTTGCAGCCCTATCCGGCCTTATGATTAATCCTAAGAAATGCCTAGTGCTTAATATTTCACTCACAAACATGGAATTGATCCCGGCTAGGGCTGCACTCCCATTCACATGGGCAGAAAAATCAATCCCATATCTTGGAATTCATTTAACAGCATCTCATTCTGACTTATTCTCAACCAATTATCCTCCTGTATTAAGACAGATCACAAATCTAATAAAACAATGGTCGCAACTTCCTTTATCCTGGATAGGGAAGATTAATGCAATCAAAATGACTATTCTACCCAAATTGCTTTATCTATTCAGAGTCCTCCCTATTCCAATTCCTTCCTATTTTTTGAGAATAGTACAAAAAAGAGCAACTTCGTTTATATGGGGCTCTTCTAAACCACGTATACCTATACACACACTACATCTTCCCAAAAACAAAGGAGGCCTGGGATACCCTAATTTTACTAACTACTACAGAGCAGCACATTTGGCCAGTCTGTCCAAATACCATGCAAAACAGGAAATCCCATTATGGGTATTTATAGAGGCTTCAGAAAACGACCCTCTATTAATATCAAATTTATTATGGCTTGATCCTAAAGACCGCTTTAAAATTCATAATCCCATAACTAAACACTTCTTATCTCTCTGGGATAAACTAAAAACCAAATATCAGTTACAATCTCCACACAATCCTCTCCTCTCTTTTATCAGAAATCCGGCCTTTTATCCGGCATGGATCTACCCAAACTCTTTTAAAGCTTGGACAACATCAGGCATTCAGACACTAAATGACTTCATAGCATCTAAATCATTCCTTTCATTCCCATCGCTTAGAGAAAAATATGATCTACCAAACTCTGAGATATTTAGATATCTCCAAATCAAAAATTTCTATACACCATTCCTAAAGGGGGATACACCATTATCCCAATTATCCATTTTTGAATCAATCTGTACAAAAGATCCATTTGCTAAAGGTACAATTTCATCACTTTATAATCAATTATATGGAGTAGCAAATCTTAATAGACCCTCTTACGTTCAGAGGTGGGAGGAGGACCTGGGACGAACTTTAGAAGACACGGACTGGTCTAACATATGGCTCACATCTAAGTCATCTTCACCCAACATCTTAGCACTGGAGACAAATTATAAAGTCCTAACTCGCTGGTACCTTGTACCCGCTAGAGTGGCAAAATATTCACCTAATACCTCAGCTCTTTGTTTTCGAGGATGCCCAGAAATAGGCACACATTTACACATATGGTGGACGTGCCCAGTAATCCAAACCTTCTGGAAGGAAGTCTTCGAGATTGCATCTAAAATATTTAAAAAAATAATACAACCAGATCCATATTTAACTTTACTTAATCTAAAACCGGAATGGTTAACACTCTCTCAATTCAAACTTATGATCCAACTAATAACGGCTGCAAAACAAACAGTGGCCAAGGCATGGAAATCTCCTACATTGGTACTAGCAGAAACAATTCACAAAATGAAAAATACAATGTCCCATGCTAAGATGGTAGCCATCGATCAAAATCAAATTCCAAAATTTGAAAAACTTTGGCATCCTTGGATAAAACAACAGTTCCTGTCAAACTTCAATGACTCTGTCCTGTTGCCATGGTAACAGATTAAATGACTTACAGAGACACCCATTCTAAGGCTTCAAAGAGAACTAAAAAGAATAATAAACTGACGAGCGGGACAACCTTGTGGACCATACCTCTACCTTTCAACCCTTTTTCTTCTTTCTCTTTCCTTTTCTCCACCTTACGATTAAAGCTCATTATCAGAATTTATTTGACCTATATACACTCTACTTGTAAACAATATGTATAATAGGTATAAATCATTTAAATACCTACAAAAGTAACTAAGGAAATGATATATATATATCTTTAATTTAGGTTTACGTGAACCCAATGTTTAATATTTGAAATTTCATGATATTTACCTATATAAACCCTACTGTAAAACAATGAGCTTACTTTATAGATCCTTGTAAACTTACTTTATGTATCTTTATAACATTGTATACTCAATAAACTTCTTTTGACAAGGAAGTGGTTAAAGGGGACTTTGCACTTGAAGCTAGGTTGGGTTATTTAGTGAGGTCCCTCTTCCCATTGCTAAAATGTTGCACTTTTGGGGGAAAAGAATAATTCCCGTGTCTATCTAAAATGAAAAAGAAAGTTCCCCATGGACTATCCTTGGCATAGATGAATTGATCTATGAAATGAAGTGAGTTTTTCCAGCGGAAACCCAAATCTGTCCTTGTTTTTCCCATCTAGTTGTTGGTCTCGTTCTCAGTTTTTAGACGTGGAATCCATATGTTAGCTGGAGAAGTATCATGTGGAGGGGGGCGGGGTGGGAAGGATGTAAACATCTATGACCACAATACCTTCTATTTTGACACCGAATGCTAAACATTTCATTTTCTGAATAATGCGCTCTGATTGCAACCTTTTGACTCGGGGTGTGGGGGGGGAGAGGGCTCCGATGGAAGCTGCATATGAACGGCATTTATGCTTTCCTTCTGCTTCACCTTATTGAAAGAGGCTTTTGCCTGCGGGGTGACAAACTCTAAACGAGCGGACATGATGCAATATGAAAGAAAAAAAAACAATGTTATTAATTAAACTAGCACATGCAAAAATAAACACAAATGCTATAGGCTCACATTAACAAATGGAGTTTGTGGTTCTTAGCTGCCATTGGCTTTTTGTAGAGGGAATCTTTAATGTTTTATATAATTCTATTTTTCTTTGTTTTATATCATTCTATTTTTCTTTGTTTTATATCATTCTATTTTTCTTTGTTATGTTTTATACTAAAAATATAAATGTGTTGTTTATCAAGTCATTTTGAAATACTGTATACTTCATAGTAACTACTCGAATCCAGCAAATGGAGATGTATGTACAGCCGTGGCCAAAAGTTTTAAGAATGACACAAATATACATTTTCACAAAGTCTTCTGGCTCAGTGTTTTTAGATCTTTTTGCCAGATGTTACTATTGTATACTGATGTATAATTACAAGCATTTCATAAGCGTCAAAGACTTTTATTGGCAATTACATGAAGTTTATGCAATAAACTAGACATGAGCGATTCAGTTCGTAATGAATGGATTTTCGTACGAATTTGTTAGTATTCGTACATTCTGATCAGTTCAAACATCCGAATAGCTGAAAGAACCAAAATACAAAAATTACGAATAAGCAAAATAACAAACGCGCGAAAATACAAACCTACGAATGGACAAACTTACGAAAATACAAAACTCCGAAACAGTAAAAGAAAGAAAGTGACATCTATAACGAAGATTTACATTTCGTATGTTCAATCCTTTGTCTGTTCATAATTTCGTATGTTCGTATTTTCGCTCGTTTGTTCGTAATTCCGCTTCTTCGTCTGTCTGTAATTTCATTTGTTTGTGTTCTCGAATCGTTCTTTTCAATGGACAGTGCACGTGTATCTTAATATGTATGTTCGTAATTTCGTATGGTCGTAATTTCGTGTTCTCGAATCGTTCTTTCGAATGGGCAGTGTATTAGTGAATAGTGGTGTATCTTACTTAATATCTTTAGCCAATCAGCTTATCCCTTTTGTGTCGGAGTCACACTGCATTCCTGAATCTCTTTAGATTCAGTTGAGGAGGAGGCGGAGTCAGGTCTCGTGACTGAGGGAGTGGACTGGAGTAAGTACAGGAGGACTTATTAGAAAAGCAAGCAAAGAATTATTATTCTTTATTTCCTTTGAAAGTACGAATCAACGAAAAAGGCAAAATCACAAAAGTAACAATTACTAAATTACGAGTAGTGTACCGAATAAACGAAAATCATTATCTAACAAAATTACGAATTTCAAATCAAAGAAAATTAGACTTACGAATCATTTCGTATCTACGAAAATACAACTGTTACGAAAATACGAATGATTTCGAATATGAAACCTCGCGCCTTACGAAATTATGAATTGTAATGCCGCGTACACACGAGCGGACTTTATGACAGACTTTGTCCTGCAGACTTTTCGACGGACTTTACGATGGACTTACCGAATGAACGGACTTGCCTACACACGATCAACCAAAGTCCAATGGATTCGTACGTGATGCCGTACGACCGGACTAAAACAAGGAAGTTGATAGCCAGTAGCCAATAGCTGCCCTAGCGTCGGTTTTTGTCCGTCGGACTAGCATACAGACGAGCGGACTTTTTGACCGGACTCGAGTCCATCGAAAAGATTTGAAACATGTTTCATTTCTAGGTCCGTTGAACTTTTGGGGAAAAAAAGTCCGCTGGAGCCCACACACGATCGAATTGTCCGACGGACTCCGGTCCGCAGAACCAAGTATGCTGTAAAGTCCGGTCGTGTGTACGCGGCATTAGACTAACGGAATTACGAATATTTCTACGAAAATAAAATATTTCAACGAAAATATATCTGTTACAAAAATACGAACGAGTCCGAATATAAAATCTCGCGTCTTACGAAATTACGAATCGTTACGAATCAATGGAAATGTAAAGAAACAAAACCAATTTTTTTGTTGTGCACATGTCTAGCAAAGAGTCAATATTTGCAGTGTTGACCCTTCTTTATCAAGACCTCTGCAATTTGCCCCCCGGCATGCTGTCAATCAACTTCTGGGCCACATCCTGACTGATGGCAGCCCATTCTTGCATAATCAATGCTTGGAGTTTGTCAGAATTTGTGGGGGGGGGGGGGTTTGTTCACCCGCCTCTTAAGGATTGACCACAAGTTCTCAAGGGGATTAAGGTCTGGGGAGTTTCCCGGCCACGGACCCAAAATGTAGATGTTTCGTTCCCCAAGCCACTTAGTTTTCACTTTTATTGGAAACAATTATTTGCATCCCCACAGGGTGGCACTGTATATACAAGTAGGATAAAAATGTGCCGCGTCTTATTGAATTAGAATACTGTTGGAAGGCAACATGTTTTTTCTGTTTTAATATCAGATGTTTCTGGTTTGGTTGAAACCTGATTACACCTGGCCTGGAATGCCAGCAGAGCAAGTTCACCCAGCAGGGTATTGATACAAAAATTGAAAACGAAAAACTTTTTTTCCCCCTTTAATAAGGGGGCCTCCAGATCCCAGCCCCCCACCCTATGTGAATGAGTATGGGGTACATCATACCCCTATCCATTCACCTGGAAGAAAAAAGTGTCAATAAAAAAAAACAAACTACACAGGTTTTTATAGTAAGTTATTAGACAGCTCCGGGGGTCTTCTTCGGACTTCGGGGGTCTTCTTCGGACTTTGGGGGTCTTCTTCCAAGTTCGCCGCTCTCTCCGGCCTCTTCTCCCGGTGTCTGGTTCTTCTCTCGCTCTCCGGCCTCCTCTCCCGGTGTTCGACCTCTTCTCCCGTTGTCAGGTTCTTCTGCCGGCTCCTCCGCTATCTTCTGCCGCTCTTTTGCTAGTGGTGGCCTGGACTTCTGCGTCGTCTTCTTCCCTCTTCTCTTCTTCCGATGTTGACACATCGCTCTCTCCCGCTGTAACGCTGTGTGAGGGCTCCGCAATGCCTTATATAGGCGGTGACCCAGCCCCCTTATGACATCACAGTCCCGGGGCATGCTGGGACTGTGACGTTATAAGGGGCGTAGTCATCGGATGATCGGATTAAAGGGGGCTCCCGGATTCCGATAAGCCCTCCGCCCGCAGACCCCAACAACCAACGGCCAAGGTTTGGTTGGGAAGAGGCCCTTGTCCTCATCAACATGGGGACAAGGTGCTTTGGGGGAGGGGGGGCCGCAGGGCCCCCCCTCCCCCAAAGCACCCATCCCCCATGCAGCCTGGTACGGTTCAGGGGGGGGCGCTTGCTCGTCCCCACCCCCTTTCCTGACCGGCCAGGCTGCGTGCTCGGCTAGGGGTCTGGTATGGATTTTGGGGGGACCCCACGCCGTTTTTTCGGCGTAGGGGGGTCCCCTTAAAATCCATACCAGACCTAAGGGCCTGGTATGCCTGGTATGCCCCCGATAAAAACGGCGAGATTGACTTCCTTTTCTAGTCCCGTCGTACCCGAGTCACGTTTAAAATGAACAGAATTGTTCGTGTGTGGGCAAGTCCGTTCATTCAGAAAGTCCACCGAAACTCCATCGGGAAGACCATCGGACCCAGTCTGCCGGAAAGTCCGGTCGTGTGTAGGCAAGTCCGTCCGTAGTCCGATCGTGTGTAGGCAAGTCCGTTCGTAAAAAAAGTCCACCGGAAGTCTGTCAAAAGTCTGTCGGAAAGTCCGTCAGACCAGTCCGGTCAGTCTGCTGAAGCTTAGATTATTGTCCTGTGAGCCAAAAAGTCTCTACCCAGGTTGAGACCAGTGGCGGCTGGTGGTTTTTTGTTGGGGGGGGTGACAACCACCCAACCCCCCCCGCGACAACTCAATAGCTATGCATGAATCTATCCATTGCATATAGATGGTGGCCTGGAGAGAGGGGGTGGCACCCAGGCGCCTCTAATGGATGAGCCTCCCCTGGTTGAGACTAAGAGCAGCTGGGACCATCGCCATCACATGATGGTGGCAGCAGTGGGATCTGAGACCGCAGCCAATCACAGCACTGCCTAAGTTGGGTGAAGTTGAGCTTTAAAGCCAATCAGCAGTCAGTCATGGTCCTGTAAAAGCTTTTGATTGGTGCTATAATTTTCAGGACTCCAATAGCTGACGGTACTCCATCTGTTTTGGCTTTCAATACAATTCAACAAAATAGAAGTCTGCGATTGTCATCCCAGGCTTCAATTTTTACGTAAAATAAACAGCATGCATTGTAAGTTAGAATGGAGCTTCCTTACCTGACAGGTCCTTTCAGCGTGGCGGAGCTGTCAGCGGCTTTGTCAAAAGTACGGAATATTAAATATACTGATTACAGATATTTCAGACCTGTCCGCACCCGGCTCCAGCATTAATCGTTTCCCCATTAGCGGAGCTGGAAAAGTGTACATAACCCAAGTATCGGATTCCCAGAGAATTGGCTAATCACCCCCTAGAATGTCACGGCTGGTTATTTCATATTAGGGATAAGTATGTGAACAGATGGCATCTGCCTCCACCTGTCTGCAAAAATAATATCAATGTTATGCCCACACTTTAACCCCTTGCCACCCGCGTATTGTATATGTGTGGCGGCAAAGAGGGTGAGCTTTAAGGTCCACACGCCACACATATGCGCCCATGGGCAGCAGAGCTTACTATGCTGAGGGCGCGCTCCCTGCGGGCTCCCAGCACAGTGACTGTGCTCTTGATCTCTACTAATGATGGGGAGTCGGCGGGACAGTGACCATGTGATTGGCCGATCCTCCCCCCAGCGGGGCGTACCAACCCTGCTAAAGGAATTCTGGGGCCGGGCAGGAAGGGGTAGTTTTGCAGATCTTCAATTAAATACCAAAAAAATGTTCTCCTCCCATCCATACGTTCCCCCCAGCACAAATGTTTGTAGAAATGTAATTAATACTGTATGCACCTTAAAACGGAGCAGCATCCAAATGTGGAAGCTCCGCCTGTTTGCTTAAACACACCCCCCCCCCCTTCAGTGCCACATCCAGGGGGATTCGCCGCAGTATTTGTAGCTGCTGACTTTTAATTTTATCAGGTGGGGTTGGACTGGACCTCCTCTTTAACCACTTCAATACCGGGCACTTTCACCCCCTTCCTGCCCAGGACAATTTTCAGCTTTCAGCGCTTTCACAGTTTGAATGACAATTGAGCGGTCATGCAACACCGTAAACATATAATATGTTTAGCATTTTTTTCACACAAATAGAACTTTATTTTGTTTGTATTTAATCGCCACTGGGTTTTTTTTTAATTTTTTGCTAAATAAACACAAATTTCTAAAAAAATAAATAAAATTTTCTTTTTTTCTGTTATAAAATTTTGCAATAAGGGTACTTTCAAACCATGGCGGTGCTGGCATTAGCTGTAAGTTGTAGTTTTAGCGGTGCTTTACTGCTGTTACAGCGGCACTTTTCAGCCGCTAGCATGGGCGTTTAAACCCCCTGCTAGCGGCCGAAGAAAGGGTTGAAAGCGCCCGTGTTGCGATGCTGCCGAAGCGCTTTGGCAGGGCTGCCCATTCATTTCAATTGCCAGGGCATTTTGGGAGCGGTGTATACAGCGCTCCCGCACCGCCCCAAAGATGCTGCTTGCAGGACTTTTTTTATCGTCCTGCAAGCGCACCGCCCCAGTGTGAAAGCACTCAGGCTTTCACACTGGGGAGGCATGAGAGGCGCTTTATAGGCAATATTTTTAGAGCTAAAACGCATGAAAAACTCCCCAGTGTGAAAGGGGTCTAAATAATCTTTCTTAGATTTTACATACTGCCACCAGTGTAGTACAGTGCCATCGAATAACTGGTGTGGAGGCGCAATATGTAAAAAAAAATTAATTAATAAATCAATAATTTTTTTAATTTTTTTACATTTTTTTTATTTTTTATTACATTTTTCTTTACATTTTTGGGCAGTCCAGGCCTTAGCTCAACAGGACCTAGATGATGTTCAATTAAACGAAACGCGTTGGATCCTATTGAGCTACCTCCATGTTACTGCGCTCCCTGGATTCATTTGTGATCACATATTCTCTGTGCCCGATTATGTCATCATTTATGTAAGTGTTCTACATTTTTATAATAAACCCATAGGTTATGGTTTTTTGGGTTATGCACCCAGATGATGTTCAATTGAACGAAACGCGTTGGATCCTATTAAGCTACCTCCATGTTACTGCGCTCCCTGGATTCATTTGTGATCACATTTTCTCTGTGCCTGATTATATCATCATTTATGTAAGTGTTCCCTGTGAGTGACTACGTTCCTAGTTTCATGCCTGTTTGACTCCTTGCTGCTGGCATTGGGTCCACACAGTCCGGTAAGAGTATTCATTCTCCTTGGTCGATGGTGGATGCACAGTGTATGGTGATTTCTTTATCGGATGGTGGTCAGCCCTTTAGTTGTCGAGCATATCTCCAACTTTACTTTGAACTATATCCAGCTATTAACAATCTATTTTTACTCACTTAATGGATTGATTTTTTGTTTTTCACCCTCAAGGGTTAATAACAATTTTTATTTCTACTCAACTTTATGGATCGATTTTTCTATCTTTCACCCACAAGAGTTAACAGTAATTTTTTCACTTATATTTTGGAGTTGATACATTTTTCACATGTGGACTATGTCATTATTTTGCACAGTGCACTTTATTTACTGGTTATTCATTTATGCGGTTGATTTGCACAATTATGTTTGTGTTTGCACAGTCAGATGTTTATTGTTTGCATATTTGCACATTTTTGCCTTTTTACACATGTATTCTGGAGCCCAATGATGTCTTTTATTGGCTATGTTTTTTTTATTCTTTTTTTTATACATTTCACTGGTGTACACATACAAGAACAGGCAGCAACAAAATCACAGCAGTTATGTATAGGAGTCACTTGGTGGAAAGGAATAACAATATTTGAAGGCGTTTTTAAAAATAAAAGGTTGAGCTTTAATAATTAACAATTGTGACATGTCAAAAATATATTTATACAGACTTGTATGGCTAGTGAAAGGTCTTTTAGTAGATTGAATGAGGCAAACACCATGCTCCCTCTAGTGGCTGATTTTCAGATCTCTAAGTTTAATAGAATACCAAAAAATATGGAAGACCAACCAATAATACTTTAGGGTGTACACCACAAAAGTAACTTAAAAGGGGTTGTAAACCCTTGTTTTTTTGTTTTTTTTAAATAGCAAACATATCATACTTACCTCCACTGTGCAGTTCATTTTGCACAGAGTGGCCCAGATCCTCGACTTCTGGGGTCCCCCGGCGGTGTCTCCTCCCCGCATCGAGTGCCAACGCTGGAGAAGGCTCTCCTAAGGTGGACACCCGTGCAAGCGCGCTCCCGAGTCCTGCTTCTGTGTCCATTCACACAGAATGCAAGACTCGGCCCCGCCCTCCGGTGCCCGCGTCATTGGATTTGATTGACAGCAGCGGGAGCCAATGGCTGCACTGCTATCAATCTATCCAATCAGGACACGAGACACCAAGCTCTAGCTGGTGTCTCGGTGTGCTTGTTCCCTGCCAGGAGAAAGATCGGGGTCAGGCAAGTAAAACGGGGGCCTCAGGGAGGCTGCAGCACCACAGAAGGTTTTTCACCTTAATGCATAGAATGCATTAAAGTGAAAAACCAGTATGTGCTCACTGAAAATGCACTGTACTTCTGGGTAGTGTTACTTACCACTCTACAGAATAACCATGCTTTTTTTTTTTTCAGCTTTCAATAAGAAAAGCATAAAAACCATTATTACTTCACTCCCTCCATCACCCCTGTAAATCTTGCAGTGAGAATTATCTCCTTAAATTTCTCGGATTAACTGTAGCATTCTGTAGACATCAGTGACCCCCGTGGAGCACCTGTCCTTACTGTTATATCAACTTTCCATCCTGCCAAAATCCATATGATGTGACTTCAAAGTCCATCGATATTTTGGTATTCCCTTTGATTTGAGATATCATTACTTTGCTTCTACAATGTAAAAATCATACGCTACACCCCGCAGCTGTTGGAGATGTGCTGGAATTACAGAGACCATTATCACCATTTTGATATTTTTAGTGTAATAAACGAATAGGAAGAGACGTATAGCCCTTAGATCACAACATTCCTAGATTACGCCAAATCCCCTCCAAGCCATATATGAATGCGATCGTTTTTTTTTTTTTCTGTGATCCGAGTTAATGCTTTAGAGTTGCTATTTATTAAAGCAGAACTCCTGTTTAAAACTCAAGCCTGCTCAGGAACAGTTCTACACCTTTGAAGAGCAGGTAACCCCAACAGTTCTAACCCTGTGAAGAGCAAGTAACCCCAACAGTTCTAACCCTGTGAAGAGCAAGTAACCTCAACAGTTCTAACCCTGTGAAGAGCAAGTAACCCCAACAGTTCTAACCCTGTGAAGAGCAAGTAACCCCACCAGTTCTAACCCTGTGAAGAGCAAGTAACCCCAACAGTTCTAACCCTGTGAAGAGCAAGTAACCCCAACAGTTCTAACCCTGTGAAGAGCAAGTAACCCCACCAGTTCTAACCCTGTGAAGAGCAGGTATCCCCAGCAGTTCTAACCATTTGAAGAGCAGGTATCCCCAGAAGTTCTAAACCTGTGAAGAGCAGGTAACCCCAACAGTTTAACACCTGTGATGAAAAAGTACCCCCTGCATTTGTAAACCTGTGAAGAGCAGGTACAGTATCTCACAAAAGTGAGTACACCCCTTACATTTTTGTAAATATTTTATTCTATCTTTTCATGTGACAACACTGAAGAAATGACACTTTGCTACAATGTAAAGTAGTGAGTGTACAGCTTGTATAACAGTGTAAATTTGCTGTCCTCTCAAAATAACTCTACACACAGCCATTAATGTCTAAACCGCTGGCAACAAAAGTGAGTACACCCCTAAGTGAAAATGTCCAAATTGGACCCAATTAGCCATTTTCCCTCCCCGATGTCATGTGACTCGTTAGTGTTACAAGGTCTCAGGTGTGAATGGGGAGCAGGTGTGTTAAATTTGGTGTTATCGCTCTCACTCTCTCATACTGGTCACTGGAAGTTCAACATGGCACCTCATGGCAAAGAACTCTGCGAGGATCTGAAAAAAAGAATTGTTGCTCTGCATAAAGATGGCCTAGGCTATAAGAAGATTGGCAAGACCCTGAAACTGAGCTGCAGCACGGTGGCAAAGACCATACAGCGGTATAACAGGACAGGTTTCACTCAGAACAGGTCTCGTCATGGTCGACCAAAGAAGTTGAGTGCACATGCTCAGCGTCATATCCAGAGGTTGTCTTTGGGAAATAGACTTATGAGTGCTGCCAGCACTGCTGCAGAGGTTGTAGGGGTGGGGGGTCAGCCTGTCAGTGCTCAGACCATACGCCGCACACTGCATCAAATTGGTCTGCATGGCTGTCATCCCAGAAGGAAGCCTCTTCTAAAGATGATGCACAAGAAAGCCCACAAACAGTTTGCTGAAGACAAGCAGACTAAGGACATGGATTACTGGAACCATGTCCTGTGGTCTGATGAGACCAAGATAAACTTATTTGGTTCAGATGGTGACAAGCGTGTGTGGGGGAAACCAGGTGAGGAGTACAAAGACAAGTGTGTCTTGTCTACAGTCAAGCATGGTGGTGGGAGTGTCATGGTCTGGGGCTGCTTGAGTGCTGCCGGCACTGGGGAGCTACAGTTCATTGAGGGAATCATGAATGCCAACATGTACTGTGACATACTGAAGCAGAGCATAATCCCCTCCCTTCAGAGACTGGGCCGCAGGGCAGTATTCCAACATGATAACGACCCCAAACACACCTCCAAGATGACCACTGCCTTGCTAAAGAAGCTGAGGGTAAAGGTGATGGACTGGCCAAGCATGTCTCCAGACCTAAACCCTATCGAGCATCTGTGGGGCATCCTCAAACACAAGGTGGAGGAGCGCAAGGTCTCTAACATCCACCAGCTCCGTGATGTCATCATGGAGGAGTGGAAGAGGACTCCAGTGGCAACCTGTGAAGCTCTGGTGACCTCCATGCCCAAGAGGGTTAAGGCAGTGCTGGAAAATAATGGTGGCCACACAAAATATTGACACTTTGGGCCCAATTTAGACATTTTCACTTAGGGGTGTACTCACTTTTGTTGCCAGCAGTTTAGACATTAATGGCTGTATGTTGAGTTATTTTGAGGGGGCAGCAAATTTACACTGTTATACAAGCTGTACACTCACTACTTTACATTGTAGCAAAGTGTCATTTCTTCAGTGTTGTCACATGAAAAGATAGAAGAAAATATTTATAAAAATGTGAGGGGTGTACTCACTTTTGTCAGATATTGTGTATCTAGCAGTTCTAGACCTTTGAAGAGCAGGTATCCACAGCAGTTTAACACCTGTGAAGAACAGAAAACCCCAACAACTGAACACCTGTGAAGAAAAAGTACTTGTGAAGAGCAGGTAAACCCAGAAGTTTTGAACCTGCGAAGAGCAAGTAACTCCAATAGTTCTAACCCTGTGAAGAGCAGGAAACCCCAGCAATTCTAAACTTGTGAAGAGCAAGTAACCCCAGCAGTTCTTACCCTGTGAAGAGCAAGTAATCACAACAGTTTAACAACTGTGAAGAAAAAGTGCCCCCCTGTAGTTCTAAACCTGTGAAGAACAGGTATCTCTAGCAGTTCTAAACCTGTGAAGAGCAGGTACCCCCAACAGTTTAACACCTGTGAAAAAAAAGTACGCCCAGCAGTTCTAAACCTCTGAAGAGCAGGTCTCCACAACACAACTATACCTGTAAAGAGCAGTTACAAGCAGCAGTGCTGTATGTTAAAGGCAAGTATCCCCACATTGAGAGCAGGTATCCCCATATTTTTAACACCTGTGAAGAGTGACCATCCCCAAAATTTCTAGATGTTTGAAAAGCAGGTACACTCAATAGTTCTACCCCTGTAAAAAGCAGGTATATCCAACAGTTCTATACCTATGAACAGCAGTTACTCTTAACTGCCTACACGGGTGAAGAGCAAGTCCTTCCAACAATTCTACACCTTTAGTAAAAAGGGACCCCAGCAGTTATACATCTGTAAGGAGCAGGCACCCCCAACAATTCAACACCTGTAAAGATCCGCTAGCCCTGACAGTTCTACACTTGTGAATAGTAAGTATCTTCAACAGTTCTACGTGTCCTACACTTGTGAACAGCAGGTACCAAAAGAGTTCTACACCTGTGAAGATTAGGTATCCACAAAATATTTACACCTGTTGAGAGCAGGTACCCCCAACAGCTTTGAATCTGTTCAAAGTAGACCCCCTCCCCCCCCTGCCCCCGCCCCTATGCCCGCCCCTACGCCCGCCCCCCGCTTTGAACCCGTAACAGCTCAAAAGGTTAATAGCTTCAGCTCTAAAAGGATCAACGGTGCCTGTGGGAACTTAGCTGACAGGCAGAAATTTTTCATTACTCAAGCAACCACTGGAGGAACTTTATGGTTCCATGGAACCCTGGTTGAGAAACCCTGGTATAGAAACTGAAGGCAGCTTCTGCATCTCTGTGCTGTTCCCAGTGTTCATGCTATCACGATGCAGCAAGGCTGGAGAGAGTCGAGACAAATTTCATATCTCACCTCATGGCATTGGCAACACTGGCTAAATCACAGTTCTCGGTTAGACTGCTGAAGAACATTTTAACCAGCTCTGCTGCCTCTGTCAGTCTCCTTGGCATTCAGAGGCCTGTGTTTCTGACCATGTATTAGGTCATTTCTCCAACCTCCATGCCACAGGTATGGAACCACAGGTGGGGCGGGGGACACATACATCCGACACTCCTGGAAGTGTCAAATGCTGATGTGACCGACACTGAAACAGAGTGGAGGTAGTAGTCATTGGGCCATTGCAGAATTAGCCTTTTGATTCAATAAGCAATCTGATAGGGTTTCCTTTTCGGAGCGGCAACCTGCTAAGGCAGACGGACTGGAAAATTATTGAGTTAGGGCTCGTTTACACGTGCTTCGACTTTAAAACACATTAAAGTGCCTACCGTTTCAGCATGCTTTTTTGATGCTTCAGTGATGTTTTTTTTTTTTTTTTGAAGCTTCAAGCACTTCAGACCCGGAAGGATTTACCCACTTCCTGACCAGGCTATTTTTTGTGAGACGGCACTGCATCGCTTTAACTGACAATTGCGCGGTCGTGCGACACTTTACCCAAACACATTTTTTTCCCCCACAAATAGAGCTTTTTTTTTGGTGGCTATTGATCACCTCGGTGGTTTTTATTTTTCGCGCTATAAACAAAAAGCGACAATTTTGAAAAACACACAATAGTTCTTATTTTCTGTTATAATACATATCCAAAAAAAATATATAAAAAAAACTAATTTATTCATCAGTTTAAGCCAATATGTTTTCTTCTACATATTTTTGGTAAACAAAATCGCAATAAGCGTATATTGATTGGTTTGCACAAAAGTTATCACGTCTACAAACTATGGGATAGATTTATGGACTTTTATTTATTTTATTTTTTTTCACTGGTAATGGCGGCGATCTGCGATTTTTAGCAGGGAACATGACATAGATTGCTGTTCCCGATCACTGGGAACAGCAGATCTCTGAGATGTCTCCTGTCAGAACGGGGATTCGCCTCTTCCATGTTCTGCCTCTGTGTACAACAATTGCGGGCGGGCGGCGAACCTCGAGTCCGCTGGACCCGCAGGTGCACTCCCGCAGCACGCAGCGGGCGCATACACACGTAGTCTCACATGCACTGACCGATGTATGGGTACATTGGTTCGCGCAGGAGAGCCGACCTGTCGCAGATTCCTGGTTCAGTAGTACCCCCAGCTCTGCTGATCCCCAGCTCATTAGTAACTTTCATCTCTGCTGATCCCCCACTCAACGCAAAGCAAAGCAACAGTGTGAAAAGTACTGTAAGGTAACCTTTTTATTTAGTGAGAGGTGATTTGATTGGCATTCAGAGTGCTTTGACATCATTTCCGGTTTCCCTCTGGCACAGAGAAACCAGAGGTAACGTCTTAACCCAAAGAACAAAGCACCCGCCCGTAGTGATACTACGGGGCGGAAGTTGTTCGGCACGAAGGAATGCACCACAAAGCATATAAAAATCCTGCAAATGAAGCGCCTCGTCTACAATCTCGTGATTGCATTGACGTGGTGCTTCCCATAGTGCACTGTGTCCGGCGCCCGAACACAGTGCACTTAAAGGAAATTTTTTTCTATTTTTTATGGCCGCCACTGGCCATATGGTTATATATACTTTAAATAAAATCCATTTAAATATAGTGCAGTACATTAACCCCCCAAAGTGCCTGAGGCTCTGCAAAAGTGTGAAGCTGAATTCTGCTAATTCAACCCATTATTTACCGCATACAACAATCTGGCGGTGCCAATGTCGTTCCCCCCACCGCCTTCAGGAATATGATTTCTGGAAATAAAGCTGAACTTCAGGCAAAACAGCAAGACACACAGATGAACTATAGTGCAAACAGAGATATTTTACAAAAGGGTTTGTATTTAGGTCCATCCAGTTCTAAGATTTAAACAGCTCTGCGACACAGCACAGCTAAGTCTGGCACGGTAGGCGACCTGATTTTTTTTCCTACTGCAGTTAAAGATCACTTACGTGTCTTGTTCCTCCGCCAGCCTGTGGCTGGATAGTGTAAGGAGAAGCAGCAGGCCCACAAGATCAACTTTCTCCCCCCTTAAAGCTTGAGATATTTTGCAAAGAAGAATGGGCAAAAATATAATTCTCCACATGTGCAAAGCTTGAAAACCATTTATCATTTTCCTTCCACTTAATTATGTGCCACTTTGTGTTGGTCTATCACATAAAATCCCAATTAAATACATTTACATTTTTGGTTGTAACATGACAAAATGTGGAAAATTTCAAGGGGTATAAAAACTTTTTCAAGGCACTGTAGGTACATGACAGCAGGGTACAGGACAGGAGCAACATATAGGTGCAAGGTAAGAGCAGGATAAGGCAGGAATCAGGCTCAGGATTTAACAGCAAGCAAGCATCTGGCTGGCAGGCAAAACACTGAAGCAAAGTGTAATAATAGATAAGGGACTAAATACTCTTCCAGCAGCCAGCATCAGGTGGCGACTTATTAATGGGATCTGCTGGCTGCTGGGAGACACCGGCTGGTGGACTCTGGAACTACAACCCTCTGCCCAGGGAACCACAGTGCCACCAGCAGGTGATCCAGGTCCTGACAGCTAGTTAATTTAGCTCTAGATAGACCCTCCTTACTTCTTCCATGTTCCATCAATCAGTGTTAGTTATTTGCAGAGACAGGGCTTAGGAAAGTCGTTGTCTGCTTCAAAAGACAGGAAAAACATCCTCTGTGCTGCAATTAGCGGAAGTAAAATTGTATTCAGCTTGTCTCATTGAAAAGGTAAGCTGTCTGTGGATGGTGCCAAGTCAGCAAGTGACCATACTGTCCAATCAGACTGGGTTTAAGGAGGTGTGGCAATGCATAAAGCGGCATCTGAAACAGAACAGCTGAATGCATATAGACAGGCAATGGCTGTAAAGAGTCGACAGGAGATCAGAAGCAACAACGGATAAAAAAAAATAAAAAAAGGTTTATTGTTTATGATACACAGTGCTTTACAATCTAAATGCTATCCAGTTAGAGTTTAGGCATCTGGGACACGTTGAGTGCTTTTTAGCTCTCACAACAACACGAGTGCGCCCCAAACACGTTAAGACTCTTGTACATACACCGAGATAGACATCATCTCACATATCAGATGCGCGAGCGATGAGTAGAGTATTATGTTGACATGGATCAAGTTCATAAATAAATACTTTGTGTGGCTGTACATCATCCCTAGACAGCGGCTTTCCGAGGAATCTTTTTCCACTATCAGCCCTCTGTTAGACTTCTAAGGCTGAGCGTTATAAATGGACTGGCACGGTCCCAGGGGACGACCCTGACAAGTGTGATTAAATCTTGCACGCGCTGCATGGAATCCAGGCCCTGCTACTGGAAAGCACATGTCACAGCCGTGCTCATAGGAAGAATGCCTGACGTGTCCGTGAGGGGCATGAGAATGGACGGGGAATATTTTACGCTCCGATTTCTGCTCAACCAAAAATAACACTGCCGGGATTATCAATAAGCAAAGGGAATTCCTTTCAACTCAACGTTTCTGTTTGTGTCATGACAATTATTTCTCTTTGTTACAGGAGACGTACATCGAAAACAAAAAGTTATTTTAGGAAAGATGCACTTTTTTTATGTTTTTTGATGCGCATTTCCATAAATTTTTAATGTCTGTGAAGGTTCTCATTTATTCAGGTCATGGTGTATCTAGTAGTAGTTAGTCACATTCAACTGGACTTGTTCTGGAATCCTGTAGGGGGCTTATCGGAATCTGAGTGGAGCACTTTGGCAAAGTACCTTGTACCCATATTGATAAGGACAAGGGCCTCTTCCCCAAAACCCTGGCCAGGCGGGTGTGGGGATCTGCAGACTTATCAGAATTTGAAAGCCCCCTTCCACAATAAGTTTACATAGTTACAGTACTTGGATAAAGCATTGAAACATCTATAGCAGTGGTCATCAACCCTGTCCTCAGGGCCCACTAACAGGCCAGGTTTGCAAGATAACTGAAATACATCACAGGTGATATCATTTGCTGCTCAGTGATTGCAGTATTCTAGTCTGCATCTCCCCAAGGTAATACATAAAACCTGGCCTGCTAGTGGGCCCTGAAGACAGGGTTGATGACCACTGCTATAGATGTTTCAATGCTTTATCCAAGTACTGTAACTATGTAAACTTATTCTTGAAGGGGGCTTTCAAATTCTGATAAGCCCCCTGTCTGCAGATCCCCACACCCGCTTGGCCAGGGTTTTGAGGAAGAGGCCCTTGTGCTTATCAATATGGGTACAAGGTGCTTTGCCAAAGTGCTCCACTCAGATTCCGATAGGCCCCCCAAGGTGTCTTCCCAGATTTGAATAAACCTAAGGTGCCAAAGTCCAAACACAGGGCCCCTTCATCAGACAAGTGTGCTGATGACTATCCTTCACTTTGATCAAGGTGCCAAAGTGTTTCCCCAGATTCCGATTAACATCCCCCCCACAAACCCTCACAACCACTGGGCCAGTGTTGTAGGGAAAAGGCCCTTGTCCTCAACATCACAGGGAACAAGGTGCTTTGCCAGCGTGCCCCCTCCCCCAAAATTCCAATAAGCCCCAAGGTGCCAAAGTGTCTCCCAAGATTCCAATAAACCCCCCTACTGCAGACCCCTACACCTGCAGGGCCAGGGTTGTGGGGAAGAGGCCCTTCTCCCTATCAAAATATAGATTCATATTTCCATAAGCCCCCAAGGCACCAGAGTGTCTCCCCAGATTTTGATAAACCCCCCCTCCCACAGACCCTCGCAACCACTGGGTTGTGTGGAAAAGGCCCTAGTCTTTATCAACATGGGTAAAAGGTGCTTTTCCAAGGTACCCATTCCCATATTCCCAAAGTGTCTCCACAAATTCTGATAAACCCCCATCCACACACCCCCAAAACCACCAGACCAGGGTTGCCGGGAAGAAGTCCTTGTCCTCATCATCATAGGTACAAGGGGCTTTGCCAACATGCCCCCCTCCAGATTCCGATAAGCCCCCAAGGTGCAAAAGTCCCCCCTCAGATTCCGATAAGCCCCCTGCCGCATACCCCCACAACCACCACGGCCAGGGTTGTGGGGGAGAGGCCCTTGTCCTTATCAACATGGGTGAAAGGTGTCTTGGCAAGGCACCCCCCCAATTTGAAGGTATGTGTTCTGGTATTGTTTAGGGGGAAGGGGGCTTCGGTGTCCTTAAAGTGTATCTTAAGGCAAGACATTTTATTTTTCATTTTGGATAGAGGGTAGGGTTTTAACTGCTGTCAGGTTTTTTTTTTTTTACCGTCTGTGTACCATTGGGTAGATTTCCCTTGACTTCCTGTCCCATAGCCAAAACTAGAACTGAGAGGAAATCTCTCCTCTTGTGACCAGAGTCCCCATTGGCAGATTTCTCATCTATTATGCCCCGAACACACGGTCGGACATTCCGACGCCAAAATCTGCCAGATTTTTTCCAACGGATTTTGGGCCAAACTTGTCTTGCATACACACGGTCGCACAAAGTTGTCGGAAAATCCAATCGTTCAGAACGAGGTGACAACACGTACGTCGGGACTATAAACGGGCCAGTAGCCAATAGCTTTCGTCTCGTAATTTATTCTGAGCATGCGTGGCACTTTGTGCATCGGATTTGTCTACACACGATCAGAATTTAAACGATCGGATTTTGTTGTCGGAAAATTTTATATACAGCTCTCAAACTTTGTGTGTTGGAAATTCCGACGGAAAAAGTCAGATGGAGCCCACACATGATCGGAATTTCCAACAACACAATCCGATCGTACATTTTCCGTCGGAAAGTACGACCGTGTGTACAGGGAATTAGTGTTTCAATATCAACCCAAAATTTGGGATTTTCTTTTACTTTCACTTTTGATGATAAAAGTAAATGAGTGTTAATTTTGACATGCAGTTTCAATTTCGTTTTAGTAATAGTCTTTTGACTAAAATGCCATTTTAGTTTTGGTCGTATTTTCGTCATCTGAATTGTTTTAGTTTTAGTCATATTTTAGTCGACTAAAATCTCCAGTACATTTTAGTGGACTAAAATCAAATGGGTTTAGTTAAATTGTAATGCATTATTTAAGCATTTCTCTAGAGTTGCCAAACTCATTATATACTCCTGGAGTGAAAATCAAATAATATATCATTATTTATGGTATTAAGGGTTGAGCATGCACTACAGACACAGCTGTTGTGTCTGTTGTTTAGCTAACTTCTTTATAAATAAAACCAAGTATCATAAACAAACAAAAATATTGCTTTTTGACAAACAGAAGTGCAACTTTAAAATATAAAAAAAAAAACAAAGACAAAAAAAAAAAAATTGTAAAAGCTATTGGCTGCAATGCCATTGCACATATTACCTGAATACGGTATATTACCAACATTAACCACTTCCCGACCAGGCTTTTTCTGGCACTTTTTGTTTACAATTTTAAATCAGTATTTTTTGCTAGAAAATTACTTATAAACCCCCCAAACATTATAATTTGTTTTTAGCAGAGACCCTAGGGAATACAATGGCAATTGTTGCAATTTTTTATGTCAACACAGTATTTGCGCAGCAGTTTTGCAAACGCAATTTTTAAAAACAAAAAAACGCAATGGTTACCCCAATTTTTTGTATAATGTGAAAGATGATGTTACGCCGAGTAAATAGATACCTAACATGGCACACTTTAAAATTGAGCACGCTCGTCGATTGGCGGCAAACTACGATATTTAAAAATCTCCATAGGGGATGTTTTAAACGCCTTTACAGATTACATGTTTAGAGTTACAGAGGAGGTCCAGTGCTGGAATTATTGGTCTCGCTCTAACGTTCGCGGCGATACCTCACATGTGTGGTTCGAATATCGTTTACATATGCATACGCGACTTACGTTCACTTATGCGCGTGAGCATGGAGGGATGGGGTGACTTTTTTATTATTATTTATTTTACTTTTTATTTTTATGCTGTCTCTTTCATTTTTTTTTCTGATCACTTGTATTCCTATTACAAGGAATGTAAACATCCCTTGTAATAGAAATAAGGATGTCAGGTCCTCTTTATAGAGAGATAATGTTTACAGATTACGGAACGAATCCGCCGGACAATTCGATCGTGTGTGGGCTTCATCGGACCTTTGCTGTCGAAAAATCAGACGCACTTTAGAAATAGAACATGTTTCAAATCTTTCCGATGGACTCTAGTCCGGTCGAAAAATCCATTAGTCGGTATCCTAGTCTGACGGACAAACAACGACGCAAGGGCAGCTATTGGCTACTGGCTATGAACTTCCCTATTCTAGTCACGTCGTACGTCATCACGTTCGAATCAGTCGGACTTTGTTGTGATTGTGAGTAGGCAAGTCCGTTTCGTCGGAACTCCGTCGAAAGTCTGTCGAAAAGTCCTTCGGAGTTCAGTCCGTCGAAAGTCCGGTCGTGTGTACACGGCATAACACTGCACATCTCCATGAACACACCATCCCCACCGTGAAACATGGTGGTGGCAGCATCATGTTGTGGGGATGCTTTTCTTCAGCAGGGACAGGGAAGCTGGTCAGAGTTGATGGGAAGATGGATGGAGCCAAATACAGGACAATCTTAGAAGAAAACCTGTCAGAGTCTGCAAAAGACTTGAGACTGGGGAGGAGGTTCACCTTCCAGCAGGACAACGACCCCAAACATACAGCCAGAGCTACAATGCAATGGTTTAGATCAAAGCAAATTCATGTGTTAGAATGACCCAGTCAAAGCCCAAACCTAAATCCAATTGATAATCTGTGGCAAAACTTGAAAATTGCTGTTCACAGACGCTCTCCATCCAATCTGACAGAGCTTGAGATATTTTGCAAAGAAGAATGGGGCAAAAATGTCCCTCTCTAGATGTGCAAAGCTGGTAGAGACATCTCTAAAAAGACTTGCAGCTGTAATTGCAGTGAAAGGAGGTTCTACAAAGGATTGACTGCGGGGGGCTGAATGCAAATGAACGCCACACTTTTCACACATGCGCTCTGAAGGAACTGCCCACATGCGCGGGAGTGATGTCATCACTACTCCAGCCCGCGGACCCGGAAGAAGCTCCGGGAATTATGTAGGCCGTGACAGCTGTGGGGGGGGGGGGGGGGGTGCTGCGCTAATCCAGCAAAAAAATATTGTTGCTAAAAGTAGCAGTGTAAATTAAATAAGACACTGAAAGCAAAACAATCCAAAAGGATAAGTAGCAAACCACTAGAAGTGACTATATGAAGAGATATCATGTGGCATAATTATATACAATAGTATCAAAGTGCAGAGTGCAATCACAAATGCATAAATAACACTAACAAGTGTACTTAATACAACATAAGCTAAAAATACTGTGCAATACAATAAAAGTGCAAACTTCTGCAAGGAAAAGACTTATTGTGCAAAGTGCAAACATTCAGTGTAGACAATGCAATGCTGTGCGTAGCATGCACACATCAAACTCACCGCAATGACAAAGTGCCTAGCGCAAAAAAAATTAAATTAAATTAAATTAACTCAGTGACAAAAATTCCAATCAGTCCTTAATGTACAAATGCAGTGATTGGTGAATCCAAACAGATAGAAGTATTCCTTCGCAGGGTGAACAAACGTTCTGCTATGCAGGTAAAAAGGTGAAGTGCTTGAACGACGTCCCCTGATGAAGTCACGTGGTGTGTGACATCACGCGTAGGGATGGGACAGGCACTCTATGCTGACTGAGGTTTATGAGCTCGCCGCTCGTTGGAGATAAGTCGTTTTTGCTCTGCTTTATGTGAGTCACCCTTGCTGTTTTAATAAAAACTTACTATGGTCAAACAATACTATACTATGTGGCACCCCCTTCTTTTTATTTACGCCCCCTGCACTTACTGAGGGACCAAGGTCTCTGGAGAACTGATCCGGGTCCAAGAATAGAAAGTGAGGCAGCTATTACCAGCACTGTTCTTTATGCTCATACCTCATTACCTTAAGGTAAGGGGCCACTACCTATCAGTGTGTGAGTTTTGCATGAAGAGGAGTCACTACTGTTCCTTTGTTCAATCATTTCACATTATTACCTGCATAGCAGAACGTTTATTCACCTTGCAAAGGAATACTTCTATCTTTTTGGATTCACCAATCACTGCATTTGCACATTATGGACTGATTGGAATTTTTGTCACTGAGTTAATTTAATTAAATTTTTTTTGCACTAGGCACTTTGTCATTGCGGTGCATTTGATATGTGCATGCTACGCACAGCATCGCATTGTCTACACTGAATTTTGCACTTTGCACAATAAGTCTTTTCCTTGCAGAAGTTTGCACTTTTATTGTATTGCACAGTATTTTTAACTTATGTTGTATTAAGTACACTTGTTAGTGTTATTTATGCATTTGTGATTGCACTCTGCACTTTGATATTATTGTATATAATTATGCCACATAATATCTCTTCATATAGTCACTGCTAGTGGTTTGCTACTTATCCTTTTGGATTGTTTTGCTTTCAGTGTCTTATTTAATTTACACTGCTACTTTTAGAAACAATATTTTTTTGCTGGATTAGCGCAGCACCCCCCCCCCCCCCCCCCCATTGCATTTCACTGATTATTTGGGTTTGGTTGGACCCTATTCGGTGCAGGCAGCTTTTCCATTCGCCATTCGCTCCGTCTTATTGTTCATGGTAGCGCAGGAATAATCACTTTACACGGTGTGCCTGGACCACTGCAATAGCTTTGGTATAAGATAAGTATTTAATAATGAGCTAGTATGTGATGGATACTAGCTCATTATGCCTTTGTCTTGTAGGGTCTTTTTAATTTTTAGTTTTTTGGCGGAGGTTTACAACCTCTTTAGGCTCATCCCTAGTCAATGCAGATGTTATTGTCCAAGAACAGGATGAAAGATGTGAAAGATTACATAAACCTGTCCTTGGTGTCAGCAAGGCTTCATAGGTGTACCTGGCTGAAGATGTGAATTGTTGTCGAAACACCCGGGAAGACAGATGGTGTTGAAGGCCCCCCCCCCCCCCGTTTGATGAAGGTTGTTCCAGTTTGACATAGATGGTTTCTTCCATGTGGATGTAAAAATAAGTAAACAAAGGTCAAATCTCTAAGCCGCGCACCCTGAAAACAACAATTATAAATATAACCAATCAATAAATCAATATAGAGCAGCACGTAGTATAATCCTCTTGTATTTTATCGTATTGTAACTGTACTGTCTCTCTTTAGATTGTAAAGTGTTGCACAAACTGTTGGCGGTAAATAAATCCTGTATAGTAAAAATAATAATAATAACCTGTAGAATTGTCCCACCTATGTTGGGCCATTTGATTACTGAGAGCTGTGGCGGCCTCTTCATTAGGGGCGCAGGGCCCCCCTAATCCGTGCGCCCAGGCCCCTAATCTACATGCAGGCGGCCGGACGCATGGATTTCAATGTTTTGTTTTTTGAGGCTCTAATTGGCTTAAAAAAAGGGTGGGCTTGGGGCGCAGAGCACTGTGCCCCAAGCCCACCTAGTTGTGTGACAATAGCAAATTATTATTCGCTATTGTCTTCCTGCTTTTGGCGATTGGCGAGGAGAAGTGACCGTATTGGCCAGGAGCAGGAGTGGAGGGGCCAAGTAGGAGACACAGGGGGAAGCTGCGAAGCTGCCCGCGACCTGGATGGGGAAGTGCTGGGCTGATGAGCTGACGGGCGAGCGACGGGGGGTGGGGGGCTTAATCGACCAAACAAGGGGGGGGGGGTCGGGTGGTTTGCTTGCCACCACCCCAAAAAATAGAGCACCAGCCTGGTTGAGAGGTTGCTTTGTCCTGCAATGTCCAGGTCTTTTCATGCCTCACTACACTGCACTGCATATACCATTTCTTAGCTTGTAATTGGGTGTTGGGTATTTTGGCTGTGCAAGTTTCTTTCTCAGCATATTGCTGGGCACAGGGATGTGATGTTTGTTAAAGATCCTTCTGACCCCTCACCTACATACAGGATGAATATATTTCTCCCTGTGTTCTGCTTTCCTCCTCTGTTCATTCCTGTGCCTTTAACCCCTTAACTTCTCCTCCTGGTTATCCCTTTAAGTGAGCTTTAATGCTTGGGAGTCAGCGTGGTTTCTGTATCAGGCGACGGGTGTGATTGGCTCCCGCAGTGGTCACATGATCAGCGCTCATTTTAAATTTTCCTTTTTTTTTCTGTAGCACCCTCTAGTGTGCTGCTAGAATAGTGCAGGTACATTTATTGATTCATGGTAAAGTGAGTCAGAATCTGGGTCAGGGTTACTGCAGGTCAGATTGGATGACTCAAAGATGCAGGTCTCTGCTGCCTCCCCCTGGATCTGAAAGTTTGGAGAAACTTCTAAAAGTTAGTGGGCGGATGCCAGGGGGGGTTGATCTGCATTCTTGAGGGAACTTGGCCAATCCCCAGCAGAGGGCCTGGCAGGGTGGCTGGGTCAGCCCTTAAATCTGTTTGGACAGGAGTGGGGAAAGCACAGCTCCTCCCAGCTCTGATTTCCCACCTGTAAGTTTGAGATGGGTAGCTATTTGTGCTGGGAAGGGGGGAATTGGGCTTAGAGGGGGATTAGGGGGGATTTGAGATAGGAGGGGGAATAGGGGGATTTATGCTAAGAGGGGGGATTTGGGGGTGAGTATTTGGGTGTTGGGAGGGGGATGGGGGGGAATTGGGCCAAGAGGGGGGATTTGAGTTGGAGGGGGGATGTGTGTTGGGAGGGGGGATTTGGGGATGATGATTTGTGCTAGGATGGGAGATTTAAGGGAAAGAGGATGGGTGCTAGGAGGGTTGGTTTTTTGGGTGGGGGAGATTTAAGCTAGGAGGAGGGATTAGGGGCAAAGATTTGTGCTAAGAGGGGGGATTTCGACTGGGAGTAGGGGAGATTTTTTGTCTTGCAGAGGGATATTATGCATAGCGGGTGAGGATGCTGATCAGTGCTGTTTTTTTTTTTGTTCGTTTTTTTGAGGGAGAGGGATTTATGCTGAGACATGATGATCACATATGGAGAGGGGGGTGCTAGAGTACCTCGTCCTGGCACTCCCTGCACTACACAGTGGGTACTCAACTGATTTCCTCCTCTCCACACAGCACAAAGCTGAGACCGGATTCCTTTACAGACACAGCCTCAAACTGCACAGTGTGTAGCTGGCTGCTGCATCACATTTCTGACCTGTGAAACTCCCAGATTAGAATGGCAGCCCAGCTGCAGTAGCCAGCTACACACTGTGCAGACTGAGGCTGTGTCTGTAAGGAAATCGGATCTCAGCTGTGTGCTGCGTGGGAAGGAGGAAATCTGCTGAGTGCCCAGACAGTGTGCATTGTGGGGATGGAAGGAGGAGCTCTGCTGAGTGCCCTGCCAGCAGAGACCCTCTCCTCTTCTCTGTTGACCCCTGTCCTGTACCCTGCTAATCCCCTGTACCCTGCCCTGTTGACCCCTATACACTGTCTTTTGACCCCTGTCCTGTACCCTGCTAACCCCATGTACCCTGCCCTGCTGACACCTATACATTGTCTTTTGACCCCTGTCCTCTGCCTTACTGACCCCTGTCTCATGCCCTGCCCCTGATAACCCTTGTTCTCCATCCTGCTGACCCCAGTCCTGTGCCTCGCTGAACCATGTCCTCCGCCCTGTTGACCCCTATCCTCTGGTATAATTTTGTAGACTCCCCTGTCAACCTTGCCCTACTGAGCACCTGCACACTGCCCTACTGCCCTACCAGTGCTGGGACAAGGTCTTCTAGAGGCCAGGGTGAACATGGCAAGCTGCGCCCTCCTCCCAAGATGCATGAGCGTTATGTGTCTGCAAACCCAACCCCACCCCCCAAAAAAATATTGAGCACTAATCTGCATGCTTATCCTCTAAGCAAAAATTCCCCCTCCTCTCAGTACAAATCTGCCCCCCCCCCCGTTGAAATCCCCCTAGCACAAATGCCTCCCTAAAAATCACCACTTTTAGTAATCCTCTACACTTCAAATCCCTCAAATTTCCTCTCCGAGTACCAGGGCTTTTTTTCAGCGGGAACGTGGGGGAACGCAGTTCCGGCACCCCCAGCACTGAATGTGTGTAATAGCATGGGGTGTGGGGTGTGCTGGAGGGTCTATTGATGTTGGCTGCTGGGGGATCTATTGTCATTGGTGGGGATCTGATTTTGTGTGAGTGTCTATTGTTGCTGATGGGGAAACTATTGTTGCTGGGGGGTCTTATGTTTCTGGAAGGGATCTACTGTTGAGGGAGAGGTCTATTTTTACTGGCTGCTGGAGGATCTATTGATGCTGGCTGCTGGGAGATCTGTTGTTGCTGCTGGAGGGGGGCCTAATGTTGCTTGGGTGGATATTTTGTTACTGGGTATGATATTGTGTTGGGGTGGTTCACTGTTGTGCAGGGAATCTATTGTTGTTGGGGTGGAGTCCATTGTTGCTGGGGGAGTCTATTGTTGTGTGGGGAATCTATTGCTGGGATTCTATTGTTGCTGGCTGCAGGGGATCTATTTTACTGCTTTTTTGGGACCAGTGACATTTATACAGTGATCAGAGCTAAAAATAGCCACTGATTACTGTATATATGGCACTGTGCAGGGAAGGGGTTAACACTAGGGGGCGATCAAGGGGTTAAGTGTTCCCTAGGGAACTGTGGGGGGAGGGGACTGACTGGAGGAGATCGCTGTTCCTGATCACTAGGAACGGACGACCTCTCTCTACTCCCCTGACAGGACGGTGATCTGTCTGTTTACATTGACAGATCCCTGTTCCGGCTCTCTGTGGAGCGTTGGCGGGCCGCCGGCCACGCGCATCAGCTCCAGAGACGTGCCGTGTGCGCCCTTCCTGCGGCCATTAAAAGGATCGTGGTGCCGGCGATTTGAGCAGCCGAGCCAAACTGCCGCAGTGTAACTACAGCGGCTGGTCGGCAAGCAGTTAAAGGGATGAAGATAACAGATTTAACAAACAGACCCAGAAACTTATTAGCTATTATATTTTTATTTACTTCAATTTATATACTATTTTTAATTTGGATGAAATTATATTCCCTTATATGAAAATTTGTATTGACCTTTATAGATGTATATGAAATATAGTTATTGCTAAAACTTGTACTTGTATTATGTACTTGTATTATGTTATTTTAATCTGTTGTATTCCTGTATATTTTGAAAAAATAAAGAATTAAAAAAAAGGGACGAAACACAAGGAAATGCATTAAAGCGATGTACTACTTTTTTTTTTTTACCTTGACACTAAATTTTTGTTTTGCTTTAAATGCATTCGTTCATTGAAAAATTTCATTTTTTCATATTCGGTATGTTGAGCCGATTCGTTTTTGGAATTCCTTTTTATATATTCTTTAGTCTGGGTGGATTTGAAAAAAAATTGCAGTTTTTCCGGAAGATTCGATATATTATTGAACCGGACAAATTTGATTTGTAAGAATTTGATTTCGGGCCCCAGTCCAACCCACCAAGAGAAATGGCATGAGCTAATTGGACAATATTGACTGGCGTTATGTGCATTCAAATTAACGAATGGAATGAAATTCAGATCCATTCGTTATCCAAATACAAATTATCGAACTAATTTGAAAATTGAATTCATTTTCCCAATGCCCCTGAATTACTTTCGCATCCTGTGACATCTTCCGACAAAAAAAACGACTGCATTCGTTAATTTTGTTATAACTTTTTTTTTCGGATTTGTTGACATTCGTTACTATGTCTATTCGGAGATTCGTATACATCTGAATCTCCAAAAATGACATTTGCATCTGAAAAAATGAATTGTCTACCTGGCTCTTCTCTCAAAACCATAGGTACAATATTCTATTCATTTTTTTCTATTCTCCATACTCATTCCTGAAATAAGAAGTATCCTAATTTTAGTCATTTATGTTACAAGTAACTTTGTACCACTTACTAATTTTTACCTTATTTTAATGTTTATCACTGTATATACTCGAGTATAAGCCGACGCGAATATAAGCCGAGGCACCTAATTTTACCACAAAAAACTGGGAAAACCTATTGACCTGAGTATAAGCCTAGGGTGAGAATGCAGCAGCTACTCTAAGTGGAAAAGAGGGTAAACAATGCCCATCTGCAGCCTCACTGTGCCCATTTTCTGCCTCACTGTGCCCATTGCATGCCTCACTGTGCCCATCGAATGCCTCACTGTGCCCATCGCATGCCTCACTGTGCCCATTTTCAGCCTCACTGTGCCCATTGCATGCCTCACTGTGCCCATCGAATGCCTCACTGTGCCCATTTTCAGCCTCACTGTGCCCATTGCATGCCTCACTGTGCCCATTGCATGCCTCGCTGTGCCCATTGCAAGCCTCAGGAAAGCTATATTACACCGTACATTGTCCCCAGGGCTGTGTGTATAGGAATTCTGCGCCGTCCACTGTAACAAAGCTCAGCCTCCTCCTCGTCACGGACGGACGAGGAGGAGGCGGGACGGGCGTGGACGGCGCAGACTTCCTATACACACAGCCCTGAAGGGGACAATGTACGGCGTAATATGGCTTTCCTTCCCTCCGCATCAATACTGACACGGTGGCAGATAACCTGACTCGAGTATAAGCCAAGGGGGGCATTTTCAGCACAAAAAAATGTGCTGAAAACCTCGGCTTATACTCGAGTATATACCTAATGAAACTTCATTTCTATTATTTTCTATTCTGTCAGATATTGTATTTCCACATACAGTTGCAATAAAAAGTATGTGAACCCTTTTGGAATGATATGGATTTCTGCACAAATAGGGCATAAAATGTGATCCGATCTTCATCTAAGTCACAACAATAGACAATCACAGTCTGCTTAAACTAATAACACACAAAGAATTAAATGTTACCATGTTTTTATTGAACACATCATGTAAACATTCACAGTGCAGGTGGAAAAAGTATGTGAACCCCTAGACTAATGAGATCTCCAAGAGCTAATTGGAGTGAGGTGTCAGCCAACTGGAGTCCAATCAATGAGATGAGATTGGAAGTGTTGGTTACAGCTGCCCTGCCCTATAAAAAAACACACACCAGTTCTGGGTTTGCTTTTCACAAGAAGCATTGCCTGATGTGAATGATGCCTCGCACAAAAGAGCTCTCAGAAGACCTATGATTAAGAATTGTTAACTTGCATAAAGCTGGAAAGGGTTACAAAAGTATCTCCAAAATCCTTGCTGTTCATCAGTCCACGGTAAGACAAATTGTCTATATATGGAGAAAGTTCAGCACTGCTGCTACTCTCCCTAGGAGTGGGCGTCCTGTAAAGATGACTGCAAGAGCACAGCGCAGACTGCTCAATGAGGTGAAGAAGAATCCTAGAGTGTCAGCCATAGGCGTGCGCAAGGAGTGTGCCAGGTGTGCCTGGGCACACCCTAATCCTGTGGTTGGCAACCCGCCAATGACTGGCAGGTGACAGGTAAACCGCAATTCTTCCTTGCTGACCCTCAGAACCTGTCCCGGAGAGGCGGTGGGGGGTGGAGTTTATTGGAATCAATCTGTATTTTCCTCCTGCAGCAGCTGGAAATAGGCTTCTCCTCCTCTCCCTCTCAACATTCAGCTGCCACAGGAGGAAAATACAGGGGATCTGTACCAATATATGCCACCCCCGCCATCTCTCCTGTCCCTGTTCCTCTTCCTTCTGTTGCCCGGGGTCCCACTGTGTGCTCCCTGGCTCCCCCTTTCTCCCATTGTTTCAGGATGGAGAGCGGGGAAGAGGCCGGTAAATATGTCAAATGCATATATATGTGTTGGAGCTTTGGGGTGCACACCCTAATGCAATAGGCTGCGCACACCTATGGTGTCAGCTAAAGACTTACAAAAGTCTCTGGCATATGCTAACATCCTTGTTAGCGAATCTACGATACGAAAAACACGAAACAAGAATGGATTTCATGGGAGGATACCACAGAGGAAGCCACTGCTGTCCAAAAAAAAAACATTGCTGCACGTTTACAGTTTGCACAAGAGCACCCAGATGTTCCACAGCAGTACTGGCAAAATATTCTGTGGACAGATGAAACCAAAGTTGAGTTGTTTGAAAGAAACGCACAATACTATGTGTGGAGAAAAAGAGGCACAGCACACCAACATCAAAACCTCATCCCAACTGTGAAGTATGGTGGTGGGGGCATCATGGTTTGGGGCTGCTTTGCTGCGTCAGGGCCTGGACGGATTGCTATCATTGAAAGAAAAATGAATTCCCAAGTTTATCAAGACATTTTGCAGGAGAACTTAAGGCCATCTGTCCACCAGCTGAAGCTCAACAGAAGATGGGTGTTGCTGAACTGAAACAGTTCTGTAAAGAGGAATGGTCAAGAATTACTCCTGACCGTTGTGCACGTCTGATCTGCAACTACAGGAAACATTTGGTTGAATTTATTGCTGTCAAAGGAGGTTCAACCAGTTATTAAATCCGAGGGTTCACATACTTTTTCCACCTGCACTGTGACTGTTTACATGGTGTGTACAATAAAAACACAGTAACATTTAATTATTTGTGTGTTATTAGTTTAAGCAGACTGGGATTGTCTATTGTTGTGACTTAGATGAAGATCAGATCACATTTTATGACCCATTTGTGCAGAAATCCTTATCATTCAAAAAGGGGTTCACATACTTTTTTATTGCAACTGTATGATATTGCTGTACATCTGTTGTTTAAACCTCTGGAAACATAATAAAAACGTTTAAAACGAAAAATGAATTGTAACAAAACACACATGTCTACTTGACATAATTGACCAAAAGAAATCAAATACAATTTTTAATCTTATTTTATTACATTTTTAAATATTACAAAAAAACAAGAAAAAAGAAAGAAATTCTGAAAAATCCCAAAACATAAAGATTAATGATATATTTCCAGAAACAAAAGAAAAACTGTGAGTGTAAACAATTTATAGAATATTCGATATTCATTTACTATACCATTTTCCTTTAAATTATGATTTAAACAAAATTTAGAAATAATATTCCTTATGCCTAATGAGATACAGATATCTACCCATGAAAACAAAAAGAAGCTTATATATACCCTCAAAATTTTGCGAAGAATTAGGCTGTCCCAAAAATTATATTTATCAAAGTGAACTACATAAATGGGAAAAAAAATAGCAGAAGGTAATTGTTCAACGTACTTTAACATTAATGATACATTGTTTAACATTAGTGATATTTTTTCTTTTACATTTGCAGATGACCCTCCAGTGCACCAGCTCAGGAAACCTGTCCCTCACGGCTCTGCTGGAGAAGTATTGTGAGATGCTGTCCGCCATGTACAACATCACAGGTACAACCTATGTATCCCTTTTCTGACATGACATATATTGTATTGTCAAAAGTATTGGGACACCTGCCTGTACAAGCACATGAACTTTAATGACATCCCAGTCTTAGTCCGTAGGGTTCAATATTGAGTTGGCTCCGCCCTTTGCAGCTATAACAGCTTCAACTCTTCTGGGAAGGCCGTCCACAAGGTTTAGGAGTGTGTCTATGGGAATGTTCGACCATTCTTCCAGAAGTGCATTGTGAGGTCAGGCACTGATGTTGGACGAGAAGGCCTGGCTCACAGTCTTCGCTTTAATTTACCCCAAAGGTGTTCTATCAGGTTGAGGTCAGGACTCTGTGCAGGCCAGTCAAGTTCCACCATCCCAAACTCGCTCATCCATGTCTTTATGGACCTTGCTTTGTGCACTGGTCGCAATCATTTGGTGGAGGGGAGATTATGGTGGGGGGGTTGTTTTTCAGGGGTTGGGTTTGGCTCCTTAGTTCCAGTGAAGGGAACACTTAAGGCGTCAGCATACCAAGACATTTTGGACAATTTCATACTCCCAACTTTGTGAGAACAGTTTGGGGATGGCCCCTTCCTGTTCCAACATGACTGCACACCAGTGTACAAAGCAAGGTCCATAAAGACATGGATGAGCGAATTTGGGGTGAAGGAACTTGACTGGCCTGCACAGAGTCCTGACCTCAACCCGATAGAACACCTTTGAGATGAATTAGAGCGGAGACTGTGAGCCAGGCCTTCTCATCCAACATCAGCACCTGACCTCACAAATGCGCTTCTGGAAGAATGGTCAAACATTCCCATAGACACACTCCTAAACCTTGTGGACGGCCTTCCCAGAAGAGTTGAAGCTGTTATAGCTACAAAGGGTGGACCAACTCAATATTGAACCCTACAGACTAAGACTGGGATGCCATTAAAGTTAATTTACGTGTAAAGGCAGGCGTCCCAATACTTTTGACAATACAGTGTAAAAGCAATGGGGCCAACCGTAATTGTTTATCAGCCTATCAGCTCAAATAGAAGACTATGTAGACCTGAAGCTCAAAAATATTATATGCCCCTTGCTGACGGGTACTCTTTAGGGGTGAGGTACGGGTTCACGATTAGCGAATTTATGTGCCCAGGAAAAGTTTTTTAAAACCATAATGCACTGCATGGACTTTGAATGATGTCCAGCTAGCTTAGAAGAGCTATTACAGCGGCTTTAGGATAAACCAGTCCATTACCATAATAGAAGGGGGCACAGAGCATCCATAGTTTTCATGAATTGGAAGCTTCTTTGTGGAGATGATTGAGTGAGATAATAAACTGCATAGGGAGACATTTGTGGATCTATTGTTGCTGGGGGTTTATTTCTTTTTAGGGGAATGCATTTTTGCTAGTGGGGATCAGTTGTTGTTGAGAGGATCTGTTGTTGCTGTGGGAGGATCTATTATTGCTGGAGGGGATCTGTTGTTGCTGGAGGGGGATCTGTTGTTGCTGGAGGGGGATCTGTTGTTGCTGGAGGGGGATCTATTGTTGCTGGAGGGGTGTTGTTGCTGGAAGGGATCTATTGTTGCTGGAGGGGATTTATTGTTGCTGGAGGGGGTCTGTTGTTGCTGGAGGGGGATCTGTTGTTGCTGGAAGGGCTCTATTGTTGCTGGAGGGGACCTGTTTTTGCTGGAGGGGGATCTATTGTTGCTGGAGGGGATCTGTTTTTGCTGGAAGGGATCTATTGTTTCTGGGGGGGATCTATTGTTGCTGGAAGGGGATCTGTTTTTGCTGGAGGGGGATCTATTGTTTCTGGAGGGGTATCTAATGTTGCTGACTACAGGGGACCTATTTTTCTGAGTTTTTTTTTGGTATCAATAAAAAATTCCATACAACTTGCTTGGCGCCGCAAAATGATACTTTGTTTCTGTATTTTCAAAGGGGTGGTACTGGGAGTTGGGTAGGGGGTGAAACCAAGGGACGGTGCTGGGAAGTGAAAGGCCTCATGCACACGTGACATTTTAGGGCATTTGACTTTTTTTTTAATGCCTCTAAATGCTCCTCCACGTTAGTCTATGTATCCATTGACACATAGGCGTTTACAGGCATTTAGAGGCATTAGCTTCACATGAACTGATTGGTTCCCTTGTGCTGCTTCTTCCTTTCACACTCCAGCTCTGCTGTACAGGGTTTGCAGGAGACTGATACCAGGTCATATTCCAGTACTTATACTACTTGCATGTAAAAAAAATAATTATTTATTGATATATTCATTAATACAGTTTCATTAATGTGTTTTTTTATATCTGGTTGGCATTCAGCTTTATGCTTCTTACCTGGAGTTCACCTCCCGCCTGCCGTACAGACTGATGATGGCGGCGGGGTGGCTCTCTCATTCTTGGATGGCGTCATATGACGTCGCCTTAGTCTCTCCAGGCTTGCGCAAATGCGAGGGCATGCAGCGCAGCGATCGGCCAAGCCCAGATCTCAGTAAAGAGCTGATGACGAGGCTCTTTACCCATGTGATCAGCTGTGTCCAATCAGCGTGTGAGGAGAGGAGAGCCGATCAGTGGCATTTCCTCACAGGGGAGATCTGTACAGATAATCAGGGCACTGATCATCAGTGCAGCCCCAACAGTGCCCAGCAGTGATGCCAATGTGTGCCCATCAGTGATGCCAATCATTGCTCATAAGTGCCTGCTCATCATCAGTGCCCCTCAGTGCCGCCTATCAGTGCTCATCAGTGCTGCATATTAGTGCCCTCTCATCAGTGCCGTTTCATCAGTGCCACCTCATCAGTGCACATCAGTGCCGCCTCATCAGTGCCCATCAGTCCTGCATATTAGTGCCTCCTCACCAGTGCCCATCAGTCTCCCCTCATCAGTGCCCATCAGTTCCGCCACATCAGTGCCCATTAGTGCCGCGTATCAGTGCCTTTTCATCAGTGCTGCATATTAGTGCCTCCTCATCAGTGCCCTTCAGTGCCATTTCATCAGTGCCCTTCCATGCCTCCTCATCCGTGCCCATCATTGCTGTCTCATCAGTGCCGCCTCATCAGTGCCCATCAGTGCTGCATATTAGCGCCTCCTCACCAGTGCCCATCAGTCCTGCCTCATCAGTGCCCATCAGTGCCGCCTCATCAGTGCCCATCAGTGCCACGTATCAGTGCCTTCTCACCAGTGCTGCATATTAGTGCCTCCTCATCAGTGCCCTTCAGTGCCATCTCATCAGTGCCCATCAGTGCCACCTCATCAGTGCTGCATATTAGTGCCTCCTCACCAGTGCCCATCAGTCCCGCCTCATCAGTGCCCATCAGTGCCACGTATCAGTGCCTTCTCATCAGTGCTGCATATTAGTGCCTCCTCATCTGTGCCCATCAGTGCCGCCATTTCAGTGCCACCTCATCAGTGCTGCATATTAGTGCCTCCTCACTAGTGCCCATCAGTGCCGTCTCATCAGTGCCCATCAGTGCCGCATATCAGAGCCTTCTCATCAGTGCTGCATATTAGTGCCTCCTCATCAGTGCCCTTCAGTGCCGCCTCATCAGTGCCCATTAGTGCCACGTATCAGTGCTCCATATTGGTGCTTCCTCATCAGTGCCCTTCAGTGTCGTCTCATCAGTGCCCATCACTGCAGCCTCATCAATGCACATTAGTGAAGAAGAAATTTTACCTAATTGTAAAATTTTCTGACAAAAAATGTTTTTTACTTAAATTGTTGGTCTTCTTTCCTTTTTTTTTTTAGCAAAAAATAAAAACCCAGTGGTGATTAAATACCACCAAAAGAAAGCTCTATTTGTGTGGAAAAAATGTTAACAATGTCATATGGGTAAAGCATTGCATGACCGCGCAATTGTCATTCAAAGTGCGACAGCGCTGAAAGCCGAAAATTGGCCTGGGCAGGAAGGGGGTAAAAGTGTCTACATAAAAAGCAAATAAGCAGTTTTCATACCTTAGTAGTAAACTCCACGCAGTTACACTGAGTCAGTCTTGGCCGATCCATTTCATGTATATTTAATGTACAATTGTGTGATTAGTCTGTGAGGCTCTTTCCAGTATTAACTGACCCGTGACAGCCTCCAGACGTCCAGTAATGAGGCCGGCGACACTTCTAAACACATAATTCGGTCCTCTATTTTCCAGCCTCCATCAATGCACACTGCCCTCTGTGTTGTACCACTAGCAGTGTACTCAGCAGATCTTCAATTCTACCGCTGCCGGCTTTAAGGCTTAAAGGGCAGTTATCAAAATAAATGTATTTTCTTGCCGTGTTGTGTGATTTCATTTTTATTAGTATAGATTCTTGCTTTTTTTAAATTTATTTTTAATCATTATTAATATAATGCATCCGTTCAGGGGCAGACTGACAACTCATGGGGCCCCCGGGCAATAGGAGAGTATGGGGCCCCCGGGCAATAGGGGAAGATTATGGGGCCCCCGGGCAATAGGAGATTATGGGGCCCCCAGGCAATAGATTAAGGGGCCACACAGTATACACACACACACACACATACAGTATACACACAGACACACAATACACACACACAGTATACACACAGACACACAATACACACACACAGTATACACACACCGAATACACACACACACACTGAAAAGGTACTGGAGAGGCGGGGCAGCTATAATCTTGGGATTTTTAAAAAAAACACAGATTTTTACATACTATCCCTGTTTTTTTTTAGGCTGGCAACCCTGATGGGGCCCCTTAGTAGCATGGGGCCCTCGGGCAGTGCCCGAGTGCCCGAATGGTCAGTCCGCCCCTGCATCCGTTGAATAATCATTTGTTTACTTCTTGGGCAATTATAAAGCTGAATCTGCCTCTGGCCTGTAGATGTCACTATTGAGCCTGGAGTCTCTACCCTCCCTTCTTCGAGTATATCGACAACTTTGTACAGCATCATGGTATGCTGAGTAGCGTTACCATATTTTAAACATACGTTCTTGTTTTGTTTTTGATTTTTTTCGCAATTCATCTGTTACATTTTTTTATTTTATTTTTTATTTTTTTTGATTACTGCTTGGATTTTTTTAATTACAAATCTAGATCTGCCACTGGCCTACAGATGTCATAATTGTACCTGTAGTCTCTACCACTAGTTATACTCTCCCTAGCTAAATCTACAACTTTGTACAGCACCATAGTATGCTAAGTAGTGTCACAATTTTTATTAATATATGTTCTTCTTTTTTTTTTTTTTTGCATTTATCTGTTAATTTATTTATTTTTTCTATTAAATTGTTTACCGTGCGGACATTTTTTTAATTACAAATTTATAGCTGTCACTGGCCTCTGTATGTCATTATTGAACTTGGAGTCTCCACCACTAGAGCTTCCCTCCCCTGCTGTATGTACAACTTTGTACAGCACCATGATATGCTGAGTTTGCACCACCATTTTTCAAAAATATATGTTCTTGCTTTTTGGGGTTTTCTTTTTTTTTTTGCATTACAGTGAAACCTTGGATTACGAGCATAATCCATTCCAGGAGAATGCTTGTAATCGCAAAGCACTCGCATATCAAAGCGAGTTTCCCCATGGAAGTCAATGGAAGCGAAGATAATTTGTTCCGCATTGACTTCTGTTGCATGCAATACCGCATGTGGCCAGAGGTGGGGGGGGGGCGCCGAAGAGCCTATGAAAATACTCGGGGACAGCTCGGCTGAACTTGAAAAGCCTCGGAAAGGCTCGGAAACACTCGGGAACAGAGTATTTCCGAGTGATTCAGAGTATTTCCGAACGGTTCCGATTGTCACCGGCGCCCCCGCACCTCTGGCCAAATGCGGTACTGCACACCCCATTAGCTTGAATTCTGCTCGTTTTGCGAGACAATAGTCTCGAAATAAAAAAAAGGGTTGCTGGTTTTTCAAAACGCTCGTTAACAGCGTTACTCGCTAACCAAAGTTCCACTGTATAATAATTCACTGTGAATAATCATTTTGTGTCTGCTTGGACAAAGCTAGAGCTACCTGTGGCCTGTAGATGTCACTATTGAGCCTGTAGTCTCTACCATTAGTACAACACTATGGAACAGGATGGCACTATACACAGTAAATAGTGAGAATATTAACCATAATAGTGATGTGGCCGCTGTCTACAAAATATATTTGTCGGCTCTTATGATACAAGTGCTGGAGTATCATCAAGAGTTTATTCTGAATGGTAAAAAAAAATGCTGTTACCGTTTTTAGTGACTTGACTGTGATAGCAGCCCAGCATGTAATTAAAATGGGTATTAATAATAATAATAATAATGGTATTATTGTTATTGTTGTTATCCACCTCCCCCTTTCTCTTACCCCTCCTTCCTTATACTTTTTCCTTTTTCCTCCACCCCTTCCTTCCTTATTTTCTTCCTTTTTTCCCCTCCTTCCTTCTTTTCTTCCTTCCATCCTTTCTCCCTTCCCCCTGCTTCGCTCCCTTACTTCTTTTTTCTGTCTTTCCTTCCTTCCCTACTCTCTTTCTTTCATCCTTGTTTACTTGATGCCATGATGAACTCCCCCCCCCCCACGGTATAGGTCTCTGACAACCTGTACTCATGGGATGTCCTCAGTCTTGCTGGCTGAATGATTCTAAGCGCATGACTGCCTCTAGTGGCAGAAATGAATTACAGCAGGAGATATCTTTCTCATATGTTAAAGCGGGACTTCACCCAAAGGGAGACGCATCGCAAGTCCCACAGGACTGCAGGATCATTTACAAAGCGCAGCGCGGCTCGCGTCCTTATATTAAAAGTAGCTGATGACTTTTAATTTTTCTGGGGGAGACTGGAGCTCCTCTTGAAGTATCGCCACGAGTGAGAGCAATAATTCTAGGGCCACCATTCTCTGTTTAAGGAGAAGCTTGGGGTTGTTAAAAAATAAACATCCCTACTTGTAGAGAAGTGCCATAGGAATAGAAATATTATTCATGGTACCTTCGTCCCATCAAGATATAACCAGAGGGAGAGAGAGGCTATGTTTGGACTTTAGTGGTACCGTATAATGAACTGATGTTAAACAGTCAAGGATACAATTATTCAGGGAATTTTATTACAAAAAGGAATATAGTAACATGTTTTACAAAAAAAAAACAGATCATGACAATCAAAAAAGTTGCATCCTATCTTAACAGCTAGAACATCAATACCATCTATGTGGTGATTACTCTACATGTTTCGCGGGCTTAGCCGCTTCTTCAGGAGCTTTCTATAGTTAGATGGTGTAGAGCAGTGTTTCTCAACTCCAGTCCTCAAGGAGCACCAACAGGTCATGTTTTCAGGATTTCCCTCAGATGGAACAGCTGTGGTAATTACTAAGGCAGTGAAACTGATCAAATCACCTGTGCAAAATAATGGTAAGCCTGAAAACATGACCTGTTGGGGTGCCTTGAGGACTGGAGTTAAGAAACACTGGTGTAGAGAAATGATTGTCATATAGCTAAAGAAACAAAGAGAATATACCGGTATATATTACTCAGAAGACACATTGTGTGAATACAACAAATAACATTTCATGTATATATAAGACATCTGTTGCAAAGCACCCACCATCCACACATCTTACCGGAGGGTGTCAAATGGCCAGAGGCCCGGAAAAGAGGCGACCCACCCCTGAGGGAGCCTTTTGGAAGGCACAAGCTGTATCTAGTTGTATATATACAAATAGATACAATATATTGATGTATTCACACAATGTGTCTTGTGAGTGATATATATATATTCTCTTTGTTTCTTTAGCTATATGACAATCATTTCTCTACACCATCCAACTATAGAAAGCTCCTGAAGAAGCCGCTAAGCCTGCAAAACATGTAGAGTAATCACCACATAGATGGTATTGATGTTCTATCTGTTAAGATAGGATGCAACTTTTTGGATTTTCATGATCTGTTTTTATTTTGTAAAACGCATCTGGGTGGATCCCAACAATGAGATCTCCAAGGCGCACCTACCCTTTAGGTAGGTTTAGCCCTAATAGTGGGGGATACCTGATATACAAGTATAAGGCTTCTTTATTCCTACCTAGTGGTTGGAAAGCCCTATTCAAGATTGCTAAAAGATACAGTCCCTTCTCTTTTTTTTGAGGGATGTTGATACTATATATGAGCTACCAGTTCTTTTTGGTCACCCTGGAGGGTGGACTCTCTGTGGTCCAGGTGTCCTATGTGGGAGTTGGATGCCTTCAATATATGAGTTTTTGATTCTTGGAAGGACTGATCTGGTTCTCCGTTGTTGTGTGTGGTGTCGCCCATTGCTTGGTCTTCATGGTCAATCAACGCCTACCCAGTATGTCCTGAGGAAGCAATTAGATGCGAAACCCATTGACAAGCAAGCATGGAGGAGTTCATGGACCTGACCATTTGACCATTACACACTCCTTTTTTTTTGGTTGTACACTGATGGACCTCTCAACTACCCTATGATAGGTCCCATGCCTCCATGTCTGTTTATTGGGTATCTGTTGACCTTTGTCTAGTAGAGGGTGTTGTATTTGTCATATCTATATTTGGTTTTAACATTTTTGTAATAAAGATACAATTTTTTTATATAATTACCGCTGACATCACAGGTGAGTTCACTCCTGTGACCCACAAGAGAAGTGTGACCAAAAAAAAAGCTTTGTCAATACCTCTCTTTTAGCTAGACATGTGCAATTCGTTTTGTTCTGAATTATTTTTTTTAACGAATTTCGACAAATTAGTTAATTCGGAAATATCCGAATTAACAAAAACCCGTTTAACAAATTTTTCCGAATATTTGTAAATTCAAAATTCGTAAATTCAAAATGTGATATTCAAAAATCGAAAACCCAAAAATTAAAAAATCTGAAATAATAACAAAATAATAATAACTTAACTATTACTAACTATTAAATTCTAGGTATTGGGATTTCCTTTCAAATCTGTCTGTTAGTGAACGTAACAAATACGAATTTATCCAAACTTAAGAATTATCTGAATTATCTGATGCAAAATTCGTCATTTCAAATAATTCGGATAAATTCGTATTCATTACGAAAAATTTAATTCGTTTTCATTTTTGTTTCATTCGTTTTTTTTTTTTCGTTTGTCGGGTCATTCGTTATGATCGCAATTCGAAAATTTGAAAATCCGAAAATAAGAAAGAAAATCCGAAAATTCCAAAGAATAACTAACTAACTAACTAACTAATAATTACTAACTATTAAATTATAGGTATTGGAATTTCCTTTCAAATTGAGCTATTAGTGAACGTACCGAATTCAAATTACGAAGTTACGAATTATCCGAATTAACAGGTGCCGTAACTAAATGAATGGAATGTAACAAATTAATAATAATAAATAACAATAATAATAATTAAATCGTTTTATTATTATTTATTAATAATTTGTTCCGTTCCATTTGTTAAGATGCGGCATTCGTTATTTGGAATAATTCAGAACTTTGGATAATTCCTATTCGTTACGTTCACTAATAGTCCAATTTGAAAGGAAATTCCAATACCTATAATTGAATAGTTAGTTATTATTAGTTAGTTATTCTTTCGAATTTTCGGATTTCCTAACTAATAATAACTAACTATTCAATTATAGGTATTGGAATTTCCTTTCAAATTGGGCTATTAATGAACGTAACAAATACGAATTTATCGAAAGTTCTGAATTATTCGAAATAACAAATGCTGCATCTAAACAAATGGAACAGAACTAATTAATAATAATAATAATAAAACGTTTTAATTATTATTATTGTTATTTATTATTATTTGTTATATTCCATTAATTTAGTTAAGGCATGCGTTATTTTGGATAATTCATAACTTCAGATAGATTTGAATTAGTTACGTTCACTAACAGCCCAATTTGAAAGGAAATTCCAATACCTATAAATTAATAGTTATTATTAGTTAGTTAGTTAGTTAGTTAGTTATTCTTTCGAATTTTCGGATTTCCTAACTAACTAATAATAACTAACTATTAAATTATAGGTATTGGAATTTCCTTTCAAATTGGGGTGTGAGTGAACGTAACGAATACGAATTTATCCAAAGTTACGAATTATTCAAAATAACGAATGCTGCATCTAAACAAATGGAACTGAGCTAATTAATAATAAATAATAATAAAACATTTTTATTATTATTATTTATTACGTTCTATTTATTTAGATGCGGCATCCGTTATTTCGGATAATTCGTAACTTTGGATAAATTTGAATTTGTTACGTTCACAACACCCCAATTTGAAAGGAAATTCTAATGCCTATAATTTAATAGTTAGTTATTATTAGTCAGTTATTCTTTCAAATTTTAGGATTTTCTTTCTTATTTTCGAATTTTCAAATTTCCTAATTTACGAATTGCGATCATAACGAATGACCCGAAAAAACGAAAAATAAAAACGAAAATGAAAACTAATGAAATTTTTCGTCAGTGCACATGTCTACTTTTAACTCTGAATTGATAGGCTTTAAAAAACTTTTAGGGCACGTGCGATCATTGGTTGTGCCATTGGTGGCAGGTGGCTGAGCCATGCTTTTACCCCCCATTCCAAACAAGGGAATGCAGCCTCTCAGGACTGTGCACATGCAAAAAGTAAAACCCCTGGTGAATTACTGATGCTGAATGTGACCCATTCAAGTAACTGGGGGCACGTCACAACCGTGCGCAATGCAGTTGCAGGCAGTGGGTTGTCATTTTTAGGGTTAAAACATGCGCTGAGGAGGTAACCTATCACCTCCCAGCTGCCTGTCAATTTCTCTCCGGAAAGTGATCTACTGTGGTTTGATTTTCAGAGGGAGGATGACAGGCGGCTATGAGGTACATGAGCGTCCGCACATAAGCACCACCCCTAAAAGACCATTTTGATTGCGCTCACTTTGTTGGCACACACAATTTCAAGCCTTTACACCACGGATATGCAATTAGCGGACCATACACTGACATACACTGAAGCGGCCAGGCAGCAAAGTGTAGCAAAAGAGAATATGCAATTAGTGGACCTCCAGCTGTTGCAAAACTACAAGTCCCATCATGCCTCTGCCTCTGGGTGACATGCTTGTGGCTGTCAGAGTCTTGCTATGCCTCATGGGACTTGTAGTTCTGCAACAGCTGGAGGTCCACTAATTGCATATCCTCTTTTGCTACACTTTGCTGCCTGGCCGCTTCAGTGTATGTTTTGCCTCTTTTATTTTCAATCTACACCTCTTCCCTGGGTCAGCCTCTCACGGCTTTCAATATCATTTCTATGCTGATGACACGCAAATCTATCTCTCCACCCCTCAACTCACCCCATCAGTCTCCTCACGCATCACTAACTTACTAACCGACATATCTGTATGGATGTCACACCACTTCCTCAAACTCAACTTGTCCAAAACCGAGCTTATAATATTTCCTCCCCCACGTGCCTCTTCCCCTGACTTCTCTGTCAAGAGCAATGGCACAACCATCCACCCGTCCCCACATGTCACCATGCTAGGTGTTATCCTGGATTCTGAACTCTCCTTTCAGCCCCACATCCAATCACTTTCCAAAGCTTGCCGCCTCAACCTCCGCAACATCTCTAAACTACGTCCCTTTCTAACCAATGAAACCACCAAGCTCCTGATTCACTCCCTGGTTATCTCTCGCCTCGACTACTGCAACTCTCTCCTCATTGGCTTAATTTTAAATAGACTCCTCCCCCCTTCAGTCCATCATGAATGCTGCTGCCAGACTTATCCACCTTACAAACCGCTCAGTGTCTGCTACCCCTCTCTGCCAATCCCTCCATTGGCTACCACTCGCCCAACAAATTAAATTCAAAATACTAACAATAAGTTACAAAGCCATCCACAACTCTGCCCCCAGCTACATCACTAACCTAGTCTCAAAATACCAACCTAATCGCCATCTCCGTTCCTCCCAAGACCTCCTGCTCTCTAGCTCCCTCATCACCTCCTCCCATATCCGCCTCCGGGACTTCTCCCGAGCCTTGCCCATCCTCTGGAATTCCCTACCCCAATTTGTCAGACTGTCTCCAAATGTATCCACTTTTAGGCGATCCCTGAAAAATTTCCTCCTCAGAGAAGCCTATCCTGCCTCCATCTAATAACCGCACTATTTTCTCCATTAGCTCATCCCCCACAGCTAATTCCCTTTTGTATAACTTGACCCTCCCTCCTAGATTGTAAGCTCTAAAAAGCAGGGCCCTCTGATTCCTCCTGTATTGAATTGTATTGTACTTGTATTGTCTGCCCTAATGTTGTAAAGCGCTGCGTAAACTGTCGGCGCTATATAAATCCTGTATAATAATAATAATAATATCCCTGCTTTACACCAATGTTTCTCAACTACAGTCCTCAAGGCGCCCCAACAGGTCATGTTTTCAGGCTTTCCTTATTTTGCACAAGTGATTTGATCAGCTTCACTGCCTTAGTAGTTACCACAGCCGTTTCATCTGAGGGAAATACTGAAAACATAACCTGTTGGGGCGCCTTGAGGACTGGAGTTGAGAAACCCTGCTTTACATATTTGGTATCTATTTACTCGACACTTCCAGAAAATAGATACACCTCATCTTCTCTATTTTCCCCCAAAAATTTCGTGTTAGTAGGAGTTTGGTGAGTGTTGATTCACGCTTTTCATTTCGCACTTTTAATTTTGCGCTTTTTATTTTCTCACTTTTCATTTCGCGCTTTTCATTTCACGCTTTTCATTTTCGCATTTTCATTTTGCGCTTTTCAGTTTGCACTTTTCAGTTCGCGCTTTTCAGTTCGTTCCTGAACGGCCGTTCGTCTTTATGTTGCGGAATCGGAGGAGATAACGTGCTATTTATTATTGGCCTTGGAGTTATTGCTTTGACATTATTTTTTTGGTTGAATAATAATGATTTGATTTGTTATATTTTCTATATTTTTGGATGCATAGAATGCAGCCCGTATGGATCCGTAGACATGACAGACCCTGGATGTGAGCCCTAGCTAACAGGAATGGTACGACAGGAAACAGACAGGTAGCAAACTGAGCCCTCAGGGCTAGCGTATCCACAGACCGTGGTGGGTAGTCGTACAAGCGTAATGAAATGAATGTGCATCGTAAGACGTGTGTTATGGGCAAGGAGATTGTGGACAACAATCATGGAAACGAAACTTCAGCCCATATAGATCTGTAGATGTGACAGATCCTGAGATGTGAGCACTGCTAACTAAACCCAGGTGTATGAAGAACACTGAACTAAAAGGTACGATGACATGGAAACAATGAAGATGAAATGGCTATTGGTGTATGCCATGGCTGTATGGCACCGGCAAGCCACAACAGAACATGCTGGATACGACTGCTATGACAGAAATGCTATGACAGAACCTGTTGGACATGACCGCTATGACAGAAAAGCTATGACAAACCATGCTGACAAGAACCGCTATAACAGAAAATGGCAAGACAGAACCACTGAGGCTGGACCCGCTCTGACTGGACCACAAAGCGCCTGGACTGCACTGCGATAGGATCACGCTGCGACTGGACCACGATGCGACCGCAGCGGCTATGACAGAACATGCTGTGACTGGAACACTATGACTGAACACCTTGTGAAAGCACCTGCTGCGATGAAACCCGCTGACTTGTGATACGCTATGACAACCCTCCTCCGACAGAACACTCTGTACAGGAAAGCTACGACTTGACACGCTGAGACCGACCACGCTAGGACAGCACCCATGTGACAAAACAAGCTACGACTGGCACGCTATGACTGAATACGTAGTGACAGCCCAGCTAAGACAGATCACGCTATGACAGGAATACAGTGAATGGAAACATGACAGCACCCGCTGAGACTGGAATGCTGAGACTGAGAACGCTATGACCTGATAGGCTATGACTGAAAAACCGCTGTGACAGAACCTGCAAAAGCAGGACCGTCGTAACAGAACCGCTGACCGTAGTGACGACCTGCTGTGGCAGACTTGCGGACAGAACAGCTGAGGACAGAACATGCTGTGACCGAACACACTATGACAGGAACACGGGCAAGGAAATGTGGAGCTGGATCCCCCAACCAGCCCCCCTTCCTAGTACTGCCCTGTGACCCCCTACAGCTAGCAGGAAAACATACTCCAACAGACCTCACAAAGTGCAGACCAATGAACCTGCTGGTCAGCATACCCTCCCCCCCGGATGATCGTGGCAGCTACCAAAAACCTGAGGATATGTGTTCGAAAGTTGCCGTTAGCAGCCTGGAACAGGCATGGGGAGGTCAGGACAGCAGACATTTGTCCCAGGAAACTTACTAAAGGCGAAAATCAAACCTGTTTGATGAATCTCTGAGGAAACGTCTACAGCCGTCAGCTGCTAATGTATCGGATCCCAATACCAAATAGTACATACCTACGGGATGGATAACAGCAAATATGTATTAGTGCAGTGAGTGAGGTGAGTGAGCGGGTGCTCCCCTCCCCACGTGAACACCAGGAGAAGCGGGCGTGCGGACCCCTCGTGAAACCATATCTGCACAGGTTGAGCTGGCGAGCGCTTCACATGTACATACACCTGCACATGTAGGTCCGTACTCCTGCACCCCCTTCTGTTCTGATGCTGATGATCCCATATGAATCCCGGGTGGACAAAGAAAACAAAGAACATGAAAGTAAAGCAGTGTATTTTGTAGTTGCGTCCTCCCTATACCTTGCCAGTCTCCCAAGTATTGCCAAGCCTTGCTTACAATTAATGTGATCTTAATATGTAGCTTATAAATTGTCATTTACCATTACCACAAACCATACTCCGGCATAGTACATCTCCTATAAGCCTCGCCAGTCCCGTCACACATCTGGCCATTTCCATTACTACAGTGTTTAGGCCGGACGATCACCCCCCCCCCCTCGCGTGAGCACCGGGAGAAGCGGGCAGCCCTCTCATGGAGCCGGATCAGCATGAGGAGCAGACGGGCGGCTGATCACCTGCCCCCCCGTGTGTACACCGGGAGAAGCGGGCGGCAGGCCCCCACACATGGAGCCGGATCAGCACAGTGAGGGTAGCAGACGGGCGGCCGATCATCACCCCCCCCCCAGGCGTGAACACCGGGAGAAGCGGGCAGCCCTCTCATGGAGCCGGATCAGCATGAGGAGCAGACAGGCGGCTGATCACCTGCCCCCCGTGTGTACACCGGGAGAAGCGGGCGGGAGGCCCCCACACATGGAGCCGGATCAGCACAGTGAGGGTAGCAGACGGGCGGCCGATCATCACCCCCCCCCCAGGCGTGAACACCGGGAGAAGCGGGCTGGCAGCCCCATCGTGAAGTCAGATATCCCTGGGGTGATGAGAAGGTGGGTGGGCAGGCCGAAGGTTCGGTCTCCCCAGTGGTGCCCGGGGTGAGCACCGAGAGAAGAACCGCCACCGCCACCACTGTAGCAGCCGGTGTCTTGCCGAGAAAGTTCCCTCGGCGGATAAGGACCCCCCCTGTACTGCGCAGGCGCAGCGCCTGCGCAGTACGAACTACTATCAGCCGATGGAGATAGCCGAAGCTCAAAATGTTCAATCAGCTGTACACGGCGCCTACGCCCTGGGTCCAGGTTCCTTCCCCACCATCCAAGTGGACCTAGAGGGGGAATAAAAAAGAGCCGAGCAAAGCGAGGCCGTGCCCGAAGCGTGGCGAGTGAAGCGAGCCCGCGAGGGGCCCTCTTACAGGCGCCGTGTACAGCTGATTTTCCCCTTTTCACCTTTGGCTATTTCCGCCGGATCCTACTGCGCAGGCGCAGCGCCTGCGCAGTAGAGGGGGGTCCTTATCCGCCGAGCGGAACTTTCTCGGCAGAACACCGGTCGTCGCTCTGCAAGGACCCGGAAGTGACGTGAATGGGCATAACCCGGCAACGAACCAAACCTCCACCCCCTTCTCAACCCAGAAACGAACCAACAAGGATTAATGGAGGAGCAGGAGGGGTATATATAGCCCTCAGACTCCTCCTACAAATACAGGCTTGCCTGCGGCCAGCCTTCTAACTTAAGTGTATTTTTTTTTTTCTAAAATTGTGTTTGAAAAATTGCTGCACAAATACCGTGTGAAATAACAAATTTCAGTGATCACCATTTTAGTCTCTAGGGTCTCTTATATATTTATATATATATATATATATATATATATATATATATATATATAATTTTTGGGGTTTCTGAATAATTTTCTAGCAAAAAAAAAATTATGATTTTTACACGTAGAGAAATACCAGAATTGGCCCGGTATGGAAGTGGTTTAACCACTTTAAGACCAACTGCCGCAGTTGTACTGTGACAGGTTGGCTCTCCTAAGCGAATTGCCATCATTGTACATCGGCCGCTTTAAGAGCTCTAGGGGGGCGCGAGCGCGTTTATTTTTAGATCCGATCGCTGTATAAATGTCACTGGTCCCAAAAAAGTGTCAAAAGTGTCCGATCTGTCTGCCGCAATGTCGCAGTCCCGCTAAAAATCGCAGATCACCGCCATTACTAGTAAAAAAATAATAATAATAGAAATGCCATAAATTTATCCCCTATTTTGTAGACGTTATAACGTTTGTGCAAACCAATCAATTTATGCTTATTGCAATTTTTTTTTTAGCAAAAATATGTAGAAGAATACATATTGGCCTAAACTGATGAAGAAATTTTTTTTTTTTTTTTTTTTTTACACTGTTCCCTAAAAAAAATAAAAAATAAAAGTTTACTTCCACCCTAGACTGGAAGTGACGTCATGGCATCGCTCCGGTCCTCTTAGATCATAGAGGTGGGGAGACACAATCTGGTCTCTCCCCGTCTCTGTGACCAGCCGCGCGACCCGCCGGATCGCTTCCCGGGGTCACCAGTAAAAACGGTAAGCCCGAGAAACACCTGCGAGTGGCGGAAGGGGGAAGGAATGACCCCTCCAGCTGCTTCTAAAAGTGGTCCCGCGGCTAATCAGCTGCTCAGATCACTTTTTTTTGGGGGGGGGGGGAGATATTTATTATAGCAAAAAGTTAAAAATATCGTTTCTTTTTCAAAATTGTCGCTCTTTTTTTGTTTATAGCGCCAAAAAAAAAAAAACGCAGAGGTGATCAAATACCACCAAAAGAAAGCTCTATTTGTGGGGAAAAAAAGGATATAAATTTTGTTTGGGTACAGCATCGCACGACCGCGCAATTGTCAGTTAAAGCGACGCAGTGCCATATTGCAAAAAATGGCCTGGTCAATAAAGGGGCAAGTCCTTAACTAGTTAAAGTGTGTCTAAAACGTGCCTTTTAGTATGTGTATGTAAAAAAAAAAAAAAAAAAAAGCTCCAGCAAATAACCATTATTTAGTGCTATCACAGCTCTTTACAAAACATTTTTATGACATACACGGGCTCTGTATACTGACTGTATATGTACTGAATATACTTAGTTCATAGGTCTATATGTGGCTGGCATATTACCCTGTTTCCCCCGAAAATAAGACCTAGCGTGATTGTCGGTGATGGCTGCAATATAAGCCCTACCCCCCAAATAAGCCCTAGTTAAAGTCTTTGTAGGTCTTATTTTCAGGGTAGGGCTTATTTTGGGGGAAACAAGGTATTATTATTATTATTATACAGGATTTATATAGCGCCAACAGTTTATGCAGCGCTTTACAATATAAAAGGGAGACAATACAGTTATAATACAATAAAATACAAGAGGATTAAGAGGGCCCTGCTCACAAGAGCTTACAATCTAATAAAGCTGTCGTTGCCTCTCAATATCCCAATGCATTGCACAGAGAGCATTGGACGGGTTTAATAGAAAGCAGGTGGAATGGAGGTCGGAATCCAAAAATAAACCTGGAAAGGAAGTGACTGCAGTAAGGTAAATACATTGTGAGGCATTACTTAATGTGCTTCAGCTGGTACAGAGGGCAAATGTTTCATGTCACAAAGAATACGCCGCGTGCCCAGATGTGGCACCTGTCAGACAGTCCGGCCTGGGTGTCGGCTTTCCGCCCCCTTCCCCCATCGCAGAGCCCGGTACTCATATGGGACTTATAAGAACTTTACTCCATCACTCTGTCATACTGTTTATAAAACATGGAATGAAAGCTCTTGTGCCCAGCAGTGACGCCATTCATTACCTAAATAAGCGATTATTAAACCATGTAACTAGGTGAAAATATAAATTCAGCTTTAACCACTGAAGGATCAGACCTTTTCTGACACTTTTTGTTTGCAGGTTAAAATCAGTAAAAATCAGAAAATTACTTTGAACCCCCAAACATTATATATATATAATTATTATTATTATTATTCGGGATTTATATAGCGCCAACAGTTTGCGCAGCGCTTTACAACATGAGGGCAGACAGTACACTAATGCCCCGTACACACGGTCGGACTTTGTTCGGACATTCCGACAACAAAATCCATGGCTTTTTCCGACGGATGTTGGCTCAAACTTGTCTTGCATACACACGGTCACACAAAGTTGTCGGAAAATCCGATCGTTCTGAACGCGGTGACGTAAAACACGTACGTCAGGACTATAAACGGGGCAGTGGCCAATAGCTTTCATCTCTTTATTTATTCTGAGCATGCGTGGCACTTTGTCCGTCGGATTTGTGTACACACGATCGGAATTTCCGACAACGGATTTTGTTGTCGGAAAATTTTACATCCTGCTCTCAAACTTTGTGTGTCGGAAAATCCGATGGAAAATGTGTGATGGAGCACACACGGTCGGAATTTCCGACAACAAGGTCCTATCACACATTTTCCGTCGGAAAATCCGACCATGTGTACGGGGCATTACAATACAAATCAATACAGGAGGGATCAGAGGGCCCGGCTCGCTAGAGCTTACAATCTAGAAGATACAGTATCTCACAAAAGTGAGTACAACCCACACATTTTTTGTAAATATTTTCTTCTATCTTTTCATGTGACAACACTGAAGAAATGACACTTTGCTACAATGTAAAGTAGTGAGTGTACAGCTTGTATAACAGTGTAAATTTGCTGTCCCCTCAACAAAAAATTTGCTGTCCCCAACAAAAGTGAGTACACCCCTAAGTGAAAATGTCCAAATTGGGCCCAAAGTGTCAATATTTTGTGTGGCCACCATTATTTTCCAGCAATGCCGTAACCCTCTTGGGCATGGAGTTCACCAGAGCTTCACAGGTTGTCACTGGAGTCCTCTTCCCCTCCTCCATGACGACATCACAGAGCTGGTGGATGTTAGAGACCTTGCGCTCCTCCACCATCCGTTGAGGATGTCCCACAGATGCTCAATAGGGTTTAGGTCTGGAGACATGCTTGGCCAGTCCATCACCTTTACCCTCAGCTTCTTTAGCAAGGCAGTGGTCATCTTGGAGGTGTGTTTGGGGTCGTTATCATGTTGGAATACTGCCCTGCGGCCCAGTCTCTGAAGGGAGGGGATCATGCTCTGCTTCAGTATGTCACAGTACATGTTGGCATTCATGGTTCCCTCAATGATCTGTAGCTCCCCAGTGCCGGCAGCACTCATGCAGCCCCAGACCATGACACTCCCACCACCATGCTTGACTGTAAGCAAGACACACTTGTCTTTGTACTCCTCACCTGGTTGCCCCCACACACGCTTATCATCATCTGAACCAAATAAGTTTATCTTGGTCTCATCAGACCACAGGACATGGACATGGTATGACACTGAGCACGTGACCTCAACTTCTTTGGTCGACCATGACGAGGCCTGTTCTGAGTGGAACCTGTCCTGTTAAACCGTTATATGGTCTTGGTCACCGTGCTGCAGCTCAGTTTCAGGGTCTTGGCAATCTTCTTATAGCCTAGGCCATCTTTATGTAGAGCAACAATTCTTTTTTTCTGATCCTCAGAGAGTTCTTTGCCATGAGGTGCCATGTTGAACTTCCAGTGACCAGTATGAGAGAGTGAGAGCGATAACACCAAATTTAACACACCTGCTCCCCATTCACACCTGAGACCTTGTAACACTAACGAGTCACATGACACCGGGGAGGGAAAATGACTAATTGGGCCCAATTTGATCATTTTCACTTAGGGGTGTACTCACTTTTGTTGCCAGCGGTTTAGACATTAATGGTTGTGTGTTGAGTTATTTTGAGGGGACAGCAAATTTACACTGTTATACAAGCTGTACACTCACTACTTTACATTGTAGCAAAGTGTCATTTCTTCAGTGTTGTCACATGAAAAGGTAGAAGAAAATATTTACAAAAATGTGAGGGGTGTACTCACTTTTGTTAGATACTGTATATGTATATATATATATTTATATATATATATATATATATATATATATATATATATATATATATATATATATATATATATATCTCCCAACTGTCCCTGATTTGGAGCAATGTCCCTCTGTCCCTCATTCCTCCTCATTTGTCCCTCATTTTGGTCTGATCTATATAGATGTACAGTGGAACCTTGGTTGACTCAGTTTGCGAGTGTTGTCTCGCAAAATGAGCAGAATTCAAGCTAATGGGGTGTGCAGTACCGCATTTGGCCAGAGGTGCGGGGGCGCCGGTGACACTTCGGAACGGTTCGGAGCCGTTCAGAAATACTCGGAATCACTTGTAAATACTCTTACTATAACGTTTGCGGCGATACCTCACATGTGTGGTGCGAACACCGTTTCCGTATGCTTGAGCGACTTACATATGCATGAGCTTCTGAGCGTGAGCACGGAGGGACGGGGGCACTTACAGTTTTTTATCTTTTTTTTTTTCTTTTTTTTACACTGTTCCCTTATTTCTTTATTTTATTTATTACCTTTTTTCCTATTACAAGGAATGTAAACATCCCTTGTAATAGAAATAAGGGATGACAGGTCCTCTTTATGGAGAGATCTGGGGGTCTATAAGACTCCAAGTCTCTCCTTTACTTTTGAAAGCAAAAGATTAAATAAACATTAAAAAAAACCTTGATCGTATGCATTAAAAAAAAAAAAAAGTTTACTTCCACCCTAGACTGGAAGTGACATCATGGCATCGCTCCGGACCTCCTAGATCATAGAGGTGGGGAGACACAATCTGGTCTCTCCTCTTCTCTGTGACCAGCCGCGCGACCTGCTGGATCGTTTCCCGGGGTCACCAGTAAGAACGGTAAGCCAGAGAAACACCTGCGAGTGGTGGAAGGGGGTAGGGATGACCCTTCCAGCTGCTTCTAAAAGCGGTCCCGCGGCTAATTAGCTGCTCAGATCACTTTCATGAGAAACAGACTTACCGGATGAAATACCGGGGTTGTGGCTGATAGGTTCAGACATAACCCCGGTAAACCAAAGCGGTATTAAGCCCAAATCCAAAAATGTAATATATTGCAGCTTACCAATGATTAGATGTGGTGACTGCATTTGTTTTCTTTTTTTTAGGCTTTTTCCTCTTTGTTTTCACCTAGTGATCTGGCCAGTAACAATACCTCCTCCTGTATTAGAGCGCCCCCCCACACACACACACACACACTGGATGAAGGAGCACAGGGGGTAAATTTGGGCAGCAGCATTGTCAGTTTATGGTGGAAGGGAGTGTTAGATGTATTAGCAGATTTAGATACACTAACAAATTGAAGCCAAACTCCAGCTCACACGTTTTAAGCAGTTACAGCAGTTTTTTTTTTTTTTTTTATTCTGGGATAAAGGTTTTACATACATAAAAGCTGATCATTTTAAGCACCCCTGTCGGTGGTGAATGGGTTGTCTCAACCCTCTAATGGCCACATCTGCAAGACAGCTTATTTTGTTGAAAAACAACAGACTTGCTGGCTGGATCACCAGGTGAAAATAAAGGAAAGAAAGTCCAAATATGATAACTAATGCAGCCATCAAATGTAAGAATCGTTAAGCTGCAATATAATAAATGTTTGCTTTTGGGTTTAATACAGATTGAAGATATAGAATGTTGCTCCTACATTCTCATTCAGGGTCGAATTTTCTAATTTTAGCCAGAGTTCTCCTTTAAATTAAGATCATTGCTCTACCATACAGCAGAGCTCTATCCAGAACACGGTTTTTGCTATTTTTAGTCCTCGAAATGTTGATAAATGGAGAAGACAAAGGAAATGCCGAATGTGATAATAAGTGCATTCAAAGCGTCTGTCCGGAGATTTCAGCTCCATTTAGTGCTCCACATGCCGGTGCTGCTTACAGCGGCGGTGCCAGCGGGGTGTGTAATTAGCTGGAAGAGGTTACAGATGTTGGCTCTGCCTCAGTTTGCCGATAAGTGTCATTTCACTCGTCGTGTTTTATGTAATGCTGGATTTCAGGTTTAACCACTTCAATACCGTACCATACAATTTTTGGTGGTGTTTAATCACCGCTGCGTTTTTTATTTTTTGCTAAACAATCAAAAAAAGACCAAAAATGTTTTTCCTTTACTGGTGTGCACTGATGAAGAGACACTGATAGGTGGCACTGATAGGCAGCACTGGTGAGGAGGCACTGCTAGTCAGCACCAATGGGCACCGATAGTCAGCACTGATGGGCACTGATAGTCAGCACTAATGGGCACTGATAGTCAGCATCGATGGGCACTGATAGTCAGCACTGATGGGCACTGATAGTAAGCACTGATGGGCACTGATAGTCAGCACTGATAGGCGGCACTGATGGGCACTGATAGTCAGAAATTATGGGCACTGATAGGCAGCACTGATGGGCACTGATAGGCAGCAATGATGGTCACTGATAGGTAGCACTGATGGGCACTGATAGGCAGCAATGATGGGCACTGATAGGCAGCACTGGTGGGCACTGATAGGCAGCAATGATGGGCACTGATAGGCGGCACTGATGGACACTGATAGTCAGCACTGATGGGCACTGATAGTCAGCACTGATGGGCATTGATAGGCAGCACTGATGTGCACTGATAGGCAGCACTGGTGGGCACTGATAGGCAGCAATGATGGGCACTGACAGGCGGCACTGATAGTCAGCAATGATGGGCACTGATAGGTAGCAATGATGGGCACTGATAGGTAGCACTGATGGGCACTGATAGTCAGCAATGATGGGCACTGATAGGCAGTACTGATGGGCACTGATAGGCAGCACTGATGGGCACTGATAGTCAGCAATGATGGGCACTGATAGTCAGCACTGATGGGCACTGATAGTCAGCAATGGTGGGCACTGATAGTCAGCAATAATGGGCACTGATAGGTGGCACTGATGGGCACTGATAGTCAGCAATGATGGGCACTGATAGGCGGCACTGATGGGCACTGATAGTCAGCAATGATGGGCACTGGTAGGCGGCACTGATGGGCACTGATAGTCAGCAATGATGGGCACTGATAGGTGACACTGATGGGCACTGATAGTCAGCAATGATGGGCACTGGTAGGCGGCACTGATAGTCAGCAATGATGGGCACTGATGTGCACTGTTTGGGGCTGCACTGATAATCAGTGTAAAAGTGTCCTCTCACACTTGCCGTTTTACGGCTCTCCTCTCCTCATACTGTAGCAGCGCGTGAAGAAAGGAATGCCGATAACCAGCAAGTGTGTTACATGTGATTGGACACAGCTGATCACATGGTAAAGAGCCGCTGTCTAAAATACACAACAATCACAGAACGCGCCGGCTGCATGCCCCATTGGGTGCGGGGTGGCGTCAATGGACGCCCTCCCAGAACTCGATGACCGCGCTGTAGTCGTCTTTTGGCTATAGGTGGGGAGGTGGTTAAATATACCATTGAAAGTGTTCTGTTATATCTTTTTGATAAATGAAAATCAGTACCTGTTGATCCTGCCAGAAATCTTGTGATCTGATAACTTCCTGTGCTGTCTGTAATCAGTTACATTGTTCTGACCTCTTTGGATGTGGAGTGAGGAACGTCCTGTACAACTATTTGTAACACATAAAGGTCTTTTTGAAACGTTTATTGATTGCAAGAATCAAATACAGCCAACGCATTTTGGGGGATAATTTCTCCCCCCTTCTTCAGGGCCTGAGCAGTGAATGTCATCAGACTCTCTGGAGGACCTACAATAAAGCCTTATAAAGACTAGCTCCTCCTAAAGGATCGCCAGCTGTTCTTGGTGCCGTTATTCTAATAACAATCTAACAGCAGCCAGTGAAAAAGCTTGGGGACGTAACATGACAGGGGGAGGGGAACATGGTTTTTTTTTTTTTGCTTTTTGAGGTGTGAAAGTAAACCTGTTAGAAAAGATTATAAAAGAAGAATATAAATACTTAGCTCTTCCACTGTCTGAGTGACGGAACGTTGCTACACGGAAGAGTAACCATTCCACTAAGACTCTGGGTTCGAAGAGGGGGGGTCATAATATTGCAGCTCCTGGCTGGAGGACGCCCAGCATCATCTAGCTCTTTCCTCGCCAGCATCATCTAGCTCTTTCCTCGCCAGCATCATCTAGCTCTTTCCTCCCCAGCCTGACTGTCACTAGCCCATCTCTTTCATTTTTTTGGATTTCAGTTCTTTTAATCATGTGGCTCAGCATCACATTTTTTTTAACAGTTTTATTAGTGTGACAGGGTCACTTTAAACAACACGATCCTCCACCTCCTGGTAACCTCTCTTGTATTTAATGCAAAATATTTGTTCGTTCAACGGCCACTTACATTATCAGAGGAAGATCTTCGTTCAGGGCGATTAGCATACAGGAATGGTAATTGTTTCCAGTGAAATGCTGTAACGAGATAATGACTTGTGAATGATAAACTAATAACATCTTCCCATTACCAACTTCAGCTTGTCATTGATGTGATATGATCACACACCGAGGATTCCGCTGACAATGAAGTTTTAATCACCTATCAACTTAAAAATCCGATCTCTAGACTTCCCTTCAGTCTTGCACAGTTGTACCGGCTCCTCTCCTGGACTAAAATGGCTTCCTCTGATTTCACTGCACACTGTGAGCTTCTCACAATCTGCATTAGAAGATGCAGCAAGTCAGATAGAGCCCCGCCTCATTTCCTGGCTGGAAGAGGACCAGCATCATCTAGCCCAGGGGTTTCAAACTCAACTTCACCATGGGCCACATCTATTGTTGCTGGATGAGGGGGCTGCCTATTCATTGTTGCTGCATGGGGGGGGGTCTACTTATCTACTGTTACTAGATGGGGGGGGGGCTGCCTATCTGCGGGTTGCTGGGGGGGGGAGTCTGCCTATCTATTGTTGCCAGATGAGGGGGGGGCAACCTTTCTATGGTTGCTGGATGGGGGGGGCTACTTAGCTACTGTTGCTGGATGGGGGGGCTGCCTATCTATTATTGCTGACTAGGGGGTGCCTATCTATTGTTGCTGGATGGGGGGGGGGGCTGCCTATCTACTGTTGCTGGATGGGGGGGGGGGGCTGCCTATCTATTATTGCTGGATGGGGGGGGGGGGGGGGCTGCCTATCTACTGTTGCTGGATGGGGGGGGGCTGCCTATCTATTATTGCTGGATAGGGGGGTGCTGCTTATCTACTGTTGCTGGATGGGGTGGGCTGCCTATCTATTATTGCTGGATAGGGGAGTGCCTATCTATTGTTGCTGGATGGGGTGGGCTGCCTATCTACTGTTGCTGGATGGGGGGGCTGCCTATCTATTATTGCTGGATAGGGGGGTGCTGCTTATCTACTGTTGCTGGATGGGGGGGCTGCCTATCTGCGGGTTGCTGGGGGGGAGTGTGCCTATTATCTACTGTTGCTGGATGGGGGGCTGCCTATCTGCGGTTTGCTAGTGGGGGAGGGGGGAGCCTGCCTATCTATTGTTGCTGGATGAGGGGGCTGCCACTTTTCTACGGTTGCTGGATGGGGGGGCTACTTATCTACTGTTGCTGGGTGGGGGGGCTGCCTATCTATTATTGCTGGATAGGGGGGTGCTGCTTATCTACTGTTGCTGGATGGGGGAGCTGCCTATCTATAATTGCTGGATAGGGGAGTGCCTATCTATTGTTGCTGGATGGGGTGGGCTGCCTATCTACTGTTGCTGGATGGGGGGGGCTGCCTATCTATTATTGCTTGATAGGGGGGTGCTGCTTATCTACTGTTGCTGGATGGGGGGGCTGCCTATCTATAATTGCTGGATAGGGGAGTGCCTATCTGTTGTTGCTGGATGGGGTGGGCTGCCTATCTACTGTTGCTGGATGGGGGGGCTGCCTTCTATTATTGCTGGATAGGGGGGTGCTGCTTATCTACTGTTGCTGGGGGGGCTGCCTATCTATTGTTGCTGGATGAGAGGGGGCAGCCTTTCTACGGTTGCTGGATGGGGGGGCTGCCTATCTGCGGGCTGCTAGTGGGGGAGGGGGAGCCTGCCTATCTATTGTTGCTGGATGAGGGGGCTGCTACTTATCTACTGTTGCTGAATGGGGGGCTTCCTACGTTTGGCGTGCGGCTGTTGGTGCCTCTCAATGCCACATTTGGGTAGATTTTTTTTTGTCTCCTCTCCCCTCCTTTTCTCTCTACATTGCTCCTCCTTTCCCTTGGGTTTCGTGTCTATTCTCCTGGTGATCCTACCTCACTTATACTCACTTGTCACTTCTCATCTGCAATTCCACATGTACTATCCGCTAGCACATTCTTACCTACTTTAGTTACCTTCACATTTATTCCTATGTCATTTACTCATAGGCATAGATCTCTTTACACATATATCTCTATCTACTTACATTACTATCTGCTTTGGAACTCACTGGGTTCATGATTTATTACTTAATTATTATCTATACAATACTATTATAAACCATACATACACTCAATGGACTATATTACTCTGTTCCCAGACTTATATGTTCCCACGACAAATACATTCCCGCCTGTGGACACACTTTGCCCCATCTTCTTTTTCCTGCCTGATGTTGCATCTATATATATTTATGCTGCCTCAGCTCCCGTGGAGAGGCTGTGCTTCTGGCCCACCCAGCATCCACCTCTGCGCACTGCATTTGCTGCCTGAGCTGGTGAGTGTGTTTGGCAATAACAGCTATATAGATTTAATGTTCATTTATTTACTTTTTATATGGACACTGTGGTTCATTATACTTTTTTCTATACATATTTCATCGGAAATTTTATTGCATCAGCTCCTGATGAGTGGGGGAATACCCACGAAACGCGTTGAGCTTTATTACTTTTTGATGCCCCAGCTTCATCCTATATGGAACCATAGTTATTTATATCTTCTACTCCTTTCAATTATATTAATCATTTTCTTCATAGTCAATAAATGTACATTTACCATGTGGGTGCACGTGTCGCCACCAGGCATGTTGTTGCTAGTAACTATGCTTTATTACTTTTTTCTATCTATACTAGATCATGTGCTGCTATATGTGTATATATTTTTTACTATGCCTATGCTATGTGTACATCTCTTATACATATGTTTTGAATTTTTTACTGTATATGACATGAATACTCTTTTATTGTTTGCCATTGTGTATAATCAATAAACATTTCATAATGCATCTCTAAATATGGTTTATTTTACCTCCACTACCCAAGCGCTTCATTTAAAGTCCCAACTTCCTGTTTAATTGTATCTGTAGCTGCTGGGGGGTGGAGTTTGCCTATCTATTGTTGCTGGATGAGGGGGCTGCCTATCTGCGGGTTGCTGGGGGGAGTCTGCCTATCTATTGTTGCTGGATGAGGGGGGGCAGCCTTTCTACGGTTTCTGGATAGGGGGGCTGTTTATTATTGCTTCTGCTGCAATAACGACACACTGGGGAAGACGACGTCAGTGATAGACGAAACGTACGTCGGGAGGTTGTCGCTCTGACGTCATCGCTTGCTTGCCAGCCGGCGAACTGCTTGTTTTATATTACTACTTTGTAAGTGTTCTACTGTATTTTAAATAAATTGTCTATCAGATTCACGCTATGGCTGCCTCTCTCTTACCCTTATGTCCTTAAAATCGGGTTGTTGTGTGGTGGAGTCACGCTGTATGGAAGGTTATCGCTGGTAGGACACCAGGACCCAGTCTATATGTGCTTGAGATGCTTATCATCCATTGTGGTTTCTGGAGGAGTATTTCATTGCCAAGCTGCTTAACCTGGATGTAGTCCTGTGATGTGCCTGTTGTGCTTTCCATCTGGTAAGCGCATATATTTGGTGGTGGAGGATCACTGTGTAGGGTGTGTTTGGATTCCACTTTCTCGCTTGATTTTCACGGAGAATTGTCAGGGGACTCCTTCTACCTCTTTACCAGACTTGCGATTTCTTCAACATCTATGAACTTTGCTACCATTTGTGCACTAATGATTTGATGTCATTTGATGTGTATTTTATGTTTATTGCATATATTAATTTGTTGTGCACTTTTTATTCACTGTATAGCGCAGTTTTTTCTTAGTTTTTTCTATTGGTTGTGAATATCTCACAGTTGAACTGCTGCTTCCTTGGGGGTTTTTTTATGATAGCGCGGGGATCTTTTTGTTTTTCCATATACTGGCCTCTGATAACAGGAATGGTTGTCCCTTGATGGTGACGATTCCTCCTTTTATCTCTGGCCTTGATCATCACTTGCCCTTGGCGACAGGAGTGGTCATCCCTTGTGGCAACTGCTTCTCCCTCACCGCTGGCAACGATCCAGTTCCCTTGTCCGGCGGAACCCCTGCAACTTGATTGGGCTTCCAGCCTAAAGCGCAAACCCCCTTGCTGCCTCTCTCAAACCTGGATAGGCCTCAGAAAGCCCAGCAGCCAAGTGCCCCCGGGGTAGACCTCAGGCTTCTGGCCTAGCAACCCGGAGCCTTGTGACATAGGTCCACCCAGACAGCCATCCAGGTGGCACAGAACCCCGATAACCTGGCTCCTCATGAATAAATAGGCGCTCCCAGCGGCCCAAAATAACCCTGCCAGTTGGCTGAGTCAACCTATTCACTCCTAGTCTGGATTCCCTATGCCCTTATCATCCCAATGCCACCTAGTGACAGAAGAGAGAGGTGCAGCAAATCCAGAGTTAGGGAAAAAGCCAGTGAATCCCCTATCAATCAGCCAGGCTAATTACCACCTAGCAAGCTAAATTTGTTAGCAACCCTGTCTACTATCAGGGTGCTACATAGACCTTCAGGAGTAGATACTTTAATATTTTTCTCTGTACAAAGGGATCTAGAAGTGGAATCCTGCTTTAAGCAGGGGCCACGTATCTCCATAGAGGTTTTAGTAATGTGTTCTGTCAGTTTCCCCCATTTGATATGACATGGGAAAATATGATTTAAATAAACGGTGGCCCATACAGGAAATTAATGTCCAGAGCTCCAGATCACTCAGCGAGTGTATTTTTCCATTCCCACTTCAATCAACATTGGAAGAATGTGTTGAGGTGTTACCGTTCAGTAAGGGAGCCTGGTATGGGGAGAGCGTACATAAGATCCCTAAAGTGGTATGGGGGTGTTCAGTGAATGGATTTTCTGTCTGCGCTCTTGGACTTGTTTGATATTTGGTTTATGTGTATTATCTGGTTTATTCTGCAGACATTTGCGCAACTGCTTTTTTCAGGGTTGTTGCCAGCAGATCGCTCACTTTCAATCCTGTTTCACACGACCTTCGGCTTGTATAAGAGCAGTGTGAACAGCAAGCTTTGACAAAGCATTTGCAGAGTTTTCAGCAAGCTCTCTTGAAGCTTTTAAAGTACCATTCAGCTCAAGTTTGTAAATGTTGAAGACAGATCCTAATGGGAGTGCTGATTGCCACTTTAACTACTGCTGCCCACCCACCGTCCAATGACGGAGGGGCGGTGCGGCTCTCGTTCTGGGACGACGTCATTGCGGCCGTGTCGCTAGCACCACGATCTCTGTAGAGAGCCGCGGCCGCAGCTCTTTAACCTTGTGATCGGCTGTGTCCAATCACAGCTGGTCACGTGTAAACGCGGAAATTCCGGTAATCGGCTCTCATCGCCTCACACTGACAGAGTGTGTGGTGAGGAGAGATGATCAGTGGCATCCCCTCGCAGGGGACATCGAGACATGTAATCAGGGCACTGATCATCAGTGTCCTGATTACAATAAAGTGTCACCAGTGCCAGCAATCAGTGCCCACCAGTGCCAGCAATTAGTGTCCACAAGTGCCACCAATCAGTGCCCATTAGTGATGCCAGACAGTGCTACCCACATCATTGCTGCCCATCAATGCCCATCAGTGCCCCCCATCAATGCCCATCAGTGTCGCCCATCAGTGCTCTCCTACTGTGCCACCTATCAGTGCCCATCAGTGCCACCTATCAGTGCCACCCATCAGCGCTCATCAGTGCCACATATCAGTGCCACCTATCAGTGCCCATAAGTGTGGCATATTAGTGCCTCCTCATGACTGTCACCTAATCAGTGCCCATAAGTGCCCCCTCATCAGTGCCCATCAGTGCAGCCTATCAGTGCCCATCAGTGAAGGAGAAAAATTACTTTTTTTAGTAAAAAATAAAAACCCCAGCAGTTATTTAATACCACCAAAAGAAAGCTCTATTTGTGTGAAGAAAATGATAAAAATTTATTTTGGGTGAAGTGTAGCATAACCGCGCAATTGTCATTCAAAGTGTGACCGCGCTGAAAGCTAAAAATTGGCCTGGGCAGGCAGGGGGTGAAAGTGCCCTGTAGGCAAGTGGTTAATCAAGCTGCTAGCAGGCTTCAGCACTTCTTGAAGCTTGTTGAAAGCTTGCTAGCAGCTTGCTTAAAGTGGCAATCAGTACTCTTATTTAGGGAGAAAAATAAATCCTGATCACTTCCCAAGAGTAGTGCAGTGTTATTATGTTAACAATGTAATGCTCTGGTAACAGTGTGTTAAAAAAAATCATTAAAAAAATATTAAAAACAAGTTATGAAAAATATTAAAAAATGTTTTGTTTTTATTTTTTGTTAATATTTTTTTCATACTGTCACCAGGCAGTGTCCCTGATCACCACCACATCAGTATATAACACTGTACTGCACTGGTGACAGTATGTAGAAAAAAAATAATTTAGTAATTTTTTTTTTTCTTACATTTTTGCATTTTCCAAAAAAAAATTTGGACAAAAAATTACAACTTCAAAAAACTTTGCCATGCCTCTCACTAAATACCCTGGACTGTCTACTTTCCAAAAAGTGGTCATTTGGGGGGTATTTGTTTTTGGGCCTCAAGAACAGTTATACTGTATATCCCATAGTTTGTGGAGTCCAAAACTTTCCTGCAGACTAAATAATATACGCTGATTTGAGTTATTTTCTCCAAGGAAATATAGCAGAATTACCTACATTTGTGAAGAAAGGTTATTTATTTTCAAAATTGTATATCTTTTTTAAAAATTTGATCTTTTTTTGTTTATTTAGCAAAAAAAAAAAAAAACACCAAGTGGTAATTAAATACCACCTTAAATACCACCAAAAGAAAGCTCTATTTGTGTGAAAAAAAAAAAAGATAAAAATTCCTTATAGGTACAGTGTTGCATGACTGTGCAATTGTCATTCAAAATGTGACAGAGCTGAAGATTACAGCAGACAATAGGATGTGGCAGACGATTGAAAGGATGGTTTTTGCAGGTCAAAACATGGTAATGTGTTCCCAGATGCAAGCAGATTATTACGAGGCCTAGAGAGAAGTTGCCATCTTTATCCGAACGAGACAGTGTGAAGGAAAAGGAAACACATCACAAAAATTTCAGTTTTAATGATAAATGGTAAACAGGATAAATATAGAGGGCAAACCTTCTCAACCACGTAAGGACCGGAAGATTTTCCCCCTTAATGACCAGGCCATTTTTTTGCAATACTGCACTGAGTCACTTTAACTGACAATTGCGCCGTCGTGCGATGTTGCACCCAAACAAAATTGACGTCCTTTTTTCCCCACAAATAGAGCTTTCTGTTGGTGGTATTTGATCACCTCTGCATTTTTTGTTTTTTTAAACAAAAAAAGTGACAATTTTGAAAAAAAACTAATATTTTTTACTTTTTGCTATAATAAATATTCCAAAAAAAAATAAAAAAAATAAAATTACTTCATCAGTTTAGGCCGATATGTATTCTTCTACATATTTTTGGTAAAAAAAAAAAAAAAACGCAATAAGCGTATATTGATTGGTTTGCGCAAAAGTTATAGCGTCTACAAAATAGGGGATATATTTATGGCATTTTTATAAAAATTTTTTTTTTTTACTAATAATGGCAATGATCAGCAATTTTTAGCGGGACTGCGACATTGCGGCAGACAGATCAGACACTTTTGACACTTTTTTGGGACCAGTGGTATTTATATAGCGATCAGAGCTAAAAATAGCCACTGATTACTGTATAAATGTCACTGGCAGGGAAGGGGTTGACACTAGGAGGGCGATCAAGGGGTTAAGTGTTCCCCAGGAAGTGTTTCTAACTGTGGGGGGGAGGGGACTGACTGGGAGATATCGCTGTTCCTGATCACTAGGAATGACCCCAGAAGATGACTTCTAAGGTGAAATGCGTCGGGAGGATATGCTGAGACCACTGTCTTCTTTTATACAATCGCTTGATTTTACTGCTAAACACGTGAGTGTATTTACTTTGCTTTTTATGTATTAAAATTTCCATATGGAGTTACACTATATGCCTTCCTCTTTCTTTTAATGATGGGGCTGACTGCCTATATCTACTGAGTCCATCCATACCTTACACCTGTTCTGAGGTCCATCTGCAGGTCATATCTGGATAGAGCATCTGATCCCCTTGGTATATTATACCACAAAGCTTGATTGACTCACTAGGTGTACACCTATTTGAGTTCATTCCCTCTGGTAAGCAGCTTCTGGTGTCTTTGGTGGTGGACCTACTATTAACTCTTATTACATCATACATATTTGAAGTTAAAGACTGTCACTATATTATATCCACATGTGGTTGAGGAGTATCATCACACATGATTGAAGCTTGTCACTGACTTTTTTCTTTTTTTGGACATCACACGTCCAAGTTCCTCTGTTTATAGACATCACATGTCATAATAGAGGACTGCTTGGAGTATTTTTGAGCACATCATTTATTATTCACGTTTTTTGTATTCATATTATTTGTTATGGTTTATATGATCACATAAGCGCTGCATATTTCACCCAATTTGATCACTAGGAATAGCAGATCTCACTCTACTTCCCTGACAGAACAGGGATCTGTCTGTTTACATTGACAGATCCCCGTTCTGGCTCTCTGTGGAGTATGCGCGGGTCGTTGGCGGACAGGCAGACAGGCAGCTACAGCGATTCCCGCAGGGGAGCCAACTTGCCACCGTATAACGACGGCGGCTGGTCGGCAAGTAGTTAATGGGAGCACAGACAGCAATAAAAACCTGACAAAGGTTCTAATCCATTTATATTCTATCCAAAACTAAACAAAACTGTTTGCCTGTAGTTATACTTTAAGATGTTACATGCAAAGGGCTAATTTGTAAGAGAACACTTGAACACAATGAACAAGAGAACACAATGGCAAGTCTAAAAATATCAATTTCAATTCTTCAATCGCTATAATGATGCGGCCGTATCTCACAGGATAATGCATTTTATTGATTATTTAGTTCCAGCCAGAGCAGAGGTCTTAGGTAAAGCGTGTGCCCTGGCCATTATGTGCAAGTATACCCATCATACATGCACCTTGTGGCACGCTATGGCACCTCCCAAAGTGCTCTCGTCCAGCAATGCAACAATCTCCCTCGTACATCTGTCACCATTGCTGACATTTTCTCCAGGATCAGCATCGCAAGCCATCTTGATTAGCAATTGCATGGGAGCTCATTTGCCCCAGGACCCAAGTCATTCCAAGATTGTACCCTGAGCTGCACATGCAAGGCTTCTGTGTACAATCAGAAGTAAATAGCTAGCAGGCAGAAAAGAAGCTTTTCCTGTATAGACATAGAGGGGTCTATGAGAAGATTTATCAACCATTGGCACAGTCATTGCAAATGTTTGCCATATTGTTTTTAATATGATTGTTTTCTATGATTGTCAGCTCCATCTAGAGGTCATAATGCGGTATTATTTTTTATTAAGGTATTCCAGGAAAATACCTGATTATGGCCACTAGACAGAGCTGACAATCAGAGGCGATAATCATGTTGTAAACAATATGATAAACATTCATAGGGGTTTATTTACTAAAACTGGAGAGTGCTAAATCGGGTGTAGCTCTGCCTAGAAACCAATCAGCTTCCAGTTTTTTTTTGTCAAAGCTTAATTGGACAACCTGAAGTTTGAAGCTGAGTGGCTACCATGCACAGCTGCATCAGATTTTGCACTCTCCAGTTTTAGTAAATCAACCCCATAGTGTCCATGCAAATGGTTAAGACATCCATGTTGCAAATGTTTTATACATAGACCCAAAAGAGTCTCTTCTGAAATAAAAGCCTACTTGAAATTGTTTTTTTAAACTTACTTCTGCTTTAAATAATCCATTTAGTTATATAGATCTCAAAAAGAGAGACATTTTAAGTGAAAAGGGACAAATGGACTTGGTTCCAAAAGGGAGACAGTTCTCTGCTCTAAAGGAGAAACAGATGGGAGCTTTGGGTTTGGTGTTTTATATATATTTATGTATATTTATTTGGCTTTTTCATATATATATATATATATATATATATATATATATATATATATATATATATATATATACACACACACAATATATGAATTTAAAGTAGGTAATATGAGAGAGTTTTGATGCTGAAAGATGTAGAAGGACCTTTAATAACCACTTATGTCCAAGCTTCAAGTGGTCTGGAAGGAAAACTGGCGTAGCCAACATTTTACTCTATTTCAGTGTCAAGTTCTGAGAGGCTAACATGAAAAGGACTATTTAGTGGTAGCTCAGAGGACGGACTTGTCTGCTATGATCTCTGCTTATTTTTATATAATCCTGTTCCCCGTTTGAATTTATTTTTGCTTGGTCTGCTTTCACACCTCTGGTTATTTCTTCACAAGGCCGATGAAGTCATCGGGGCCTGCACACACGGAATGGGGAGGATTACTATTCATTGGGAGGGTTGATATAAAACAGACTCCACATACTTTGCATGGCACCTGTGTTAGACCACCATGGAGTTATTTTCCTATGGAGTAATACAGCTCAGTAATCCTTGGAGTAATGTACTAGCCATTGCCAACTGTGTAACACGCGATGGTGATGGGCTCCAGCAGAAGCACAGGGTGCACATATTGACTAACTGCTTAATGATTTATCTGGGAGCGGCAACATTTAGCAAATCATTTTGGAAAAAATAAAATCTGGATATAATTTAGTCAGTTCTTTGAAAACCTTACATCTGCTAACCTGCTTGGGCAAAGAACAGGTTTGCTTTAAAGTCCTCTTCATCTCCAGACTGGAAGGGCTGAATTCAGATGTTAAATAGGGAAGTTGAGAGTGTTCATTTACCCAAACTTAGGTAAAATCAGGAGATTTTGGCTAATTTTCAACCTTGTGGAGAAATGCATTGTAGTCAAAGGGGAAGGTGAAAATTAAGGAGGTCGTTGGTGGCTTTTTTAGTAGCTCCTCCACAGCTGGAGACACTACAGAGAAACTTTAGGTCCAGAACCTGCGACCTCTTCATCTCCAGGCTGAGAGTCAAACCAAATTGGTGACCGGCCACATAGCTAATTGTACCACATCCCTAAAACTTCAAAATCGACACCATAGAACAGCAGAAGACCATGGGGACTTTTCAGGTGCCCCTAGTAATTATGCAATATTGGTGAATTTTAAATTTTCTTTTTATCATAACCATATTATTATTTTACTTGGCCTAGTTCTTGGCTGGCAAGGCTGGGCACTGTCAGAGGGGATCAGGTCATAAGGCCTTTTATATTTGGAAGTTTTGGATGGTGTTGTTGGCTGTGGGGGAGCTAGAAAACAAGCAACCAAAGACCACCTTAATTTTGCCTTCCTTGTTGACTCCAATGCATTTGTTCAAAATGAGGACACTTGTTCAAAATGAGGAAGCTTTTAATTTCACTTCTCCCTGTTTTTGGTGAGTATATTGATATCATTTAATGTTATCTATATACCCAACTTTTTTTGTTCTCTCTGGAGTTATCCCTGGAATCAGTTTACTCCATACTTTTATTTGTTATTTTAATATTAATTTGGTTGTAATAAAAATAGGAGTTTTAGTTCACCAACAATGTATACTTATTAGTAGCACCTGAAAAGTCCCGTGGTCCTCTTCTGTTCTAGACTGGGAGTACAGAATACAAATAGTAAACAGGAATACGTGAATTTAGGAGCTTTCATTAACCCAACATTTCAAGAAAAATCAGGACGCTGTCAAAAATGTCCCAAAATTTCCCAGTCTGTGCATTGGGGAAACTGACCCAGGCTGTGGGCCAGATAAAATTTTGTGGTGGTGCCTCGTACCTGGAAAAGCGCCCCACCACCATACCACCATCCATTGGACTTTGGCTCAAAAAGGTTAAGGAATTGAATCTGATGGAGGGTTCAATACTCTCTTCACAGCATAAATGAGAAATGTACTCGAAAAACCTGGATTTTGTGGAACTTGTTTACTTATTTGAACGTGGGTTCCACTGAATGTTAGAGGCCTCTACCACCTTCCCCTGGAAAATACCAACATTATTTCACCCCCCCCCTTTTTTTGCTCCTCCTTTCCCCTTTCATCTCCCCTTTTCTCTGCTTCCTTTTTCTACTTCTTTGTTTTCTTCTTCCCATATAAAACTATGGTGTTACCCTCCTCGGTCATAGGTCTACACTGGAGTAGTCATTTTGATATCCTTATCTATGGGCTTGTGACACGAGGTACTACAAGACTATCAAAATGTCTGTTTATTTTTTTGTATGTTCATTGTATCTCGACCTCCACGGTATGGCATCTCTGCCAGTCCTGACAGTGACTTTTCTCTTTTTTTTAAATTTTTTTACCCTACTTGTGTCTATTGTTCTTTGCTATTGAATTGTATTTATGTTACGCCTGACAAATACTGGTGGTTGTGTATTGTACCTACGGATGCTTTTTCTTTGGACCTGTGTCTTTTGATTATTTTGCAAACTGCCTTTCATTTTCAATAAAATTTGTAAAAAAAAAAATAAAAAAATTGTAGTGGGCCAGATGTGGCCCATGGGCCGTATAGTTTAGAGACCCCCTGATCTAGCTAATCAGTAGCAGCCCGGATTTTAGAGACTCCTGTCTTATAGGATGGTTTTGTTCCTGTCTCCAAACTGTGCAGCTATATTGTCTACCTGTTGCACACTTCCAATGGAGACAAGTGGTCATGCCAACACCCATTACACAGACATTGTCTACTGTTGCCACCATCAGGAAACTTGCCCTGAGAAATACAAAGCAGATTTTCTTGAGTCCAGAACGTATTTCGGTGCAGGATTTGTCCTAAGCCTTCAGAAACAGTAAAACAATGTAAATAGTCGTGGAAGCAGAGAAAACCATCTTGTATATTCTACAGCTGCTGTTGTCCCACCCAAAGCAGTTCCAACAATAAATTGTTGAAAACGCTTGGAGTTTGTTTTTAATGGTTGATTCCAAGAAACCAAGTCTTGGAAAGGTTTCAGCTGGTACACACTTAGTTATTTTGTAAAGTGGCCTTTCAATGAACCTCTTTAAGTCCATTGTGATTGAAGACGGATAATTCCATGCCATGTCATTAGAATTCTGAAAAGTGGAATTCCAAGCAAAGATCTAAATCATGAAATAAATAACACATGGACATTCCCCCCTCCCTCTCTCTCAACAGTCTGGTTTTTCGATCAGCAGGAGCTGCCAACAAGTGCAGCACTAGTGCTGGGCTTTCTTATTAGACAGCCCTGTCTGCTCTGAAAAAAATGTTATGGAAGCACCCTATGTTCCATTGTAAAATACAATTTTTAAAGAAAATGTAAAATAAAAAAAAAAAAAAAAAACAATAATAGTTTCACCTTAAATACAACACTTTCGATCAGCAGGACCCACCGACAAGTGTGGTGCTTGTGCTGGGCTTTCTTATCAGACAGCAATCCCTGCTCTGAAAAAAAACTGTCATACTGTCATGGTAGCACCCTATGTTCTCTTGTAAAATAAAGATTTTAAAGAAAATTAAAAATAAAATAACCAAAAACAATAATAGTTTCACCTTAAATGCAACATTTTCGATCAGCAAGAGCCACCGACAAGCACAGCGCTAGTGCTGGGCTTTCCTATCAGACAGCCCCACCTGCTCTAAAAAAAACTGTCATGGAAGCACCCTATGTTCTCTCGTAAAATAAAGATTTTAAAGCAAAATAAAAATAACATAACCAAGAACAATAATAGTTTCACCTTAAATGCAACATTTTCGATCAGCAGGAGCCACCAACAAGTGCAATTTCTTATCAGACAGCCCCACCTGCTCTGAAAAAAACTGCCATGGAAGCAGCCTATATTCTCTCATAAAATAAAGATTTAAAAAATAAATTAAAAATTAAATAACCAAAAACAATAATAGTTGCACCTTAAATGCAACATTTTTGATCAGCAGGAGCCACCAACGAGTGCAGAGCTAGTGCTGGGCTTTCTTATCAGACAGCTCCACCTGCTCTGAAAAAAAAACTGTTATGGATGCATCCTATGTTCTCTTGTAATATAAAGATTTTAAAGAAAATGCAAAACAAAATAACCAAAACAATAACAGTTGCACCTTAAATACAACATTTTCAATCAGCAGGAGCCACCAACAAGTTTAGGTTTTTCTTATCAGGCAGCCCCACCTGCTCTTAAAAAACTGTCATGGAAGCCCCCTATGTTCTCTTGTAAAATAAATATTTAAAAAAAAAATACAAATAAATGAACCAAAAACAATAATGCAACATTTTTCGATCAGCAGGAGCCACCGACAAGTGCAGCGCTAGTGCTGGGCTTTTTTTTTTATCAGACAACCCCACCTGCTCTAAAAAAAACTGTCATGGAAGCAGCCTATATTCTCTTGTAAAATAAAGATTTTAAAGAAAATTAAAAATAAAATAACCAAAAACAATAATAGTTCCACCTTAAATGCAACATTTTCAATCAGCAGGAACCACTGACAAGTGCAGCGCTAGTGCTGGGCTTTCTTATCAGACAGCTCCACCTGCTCTGAAAAAAAACTGTCATGGAAGCCCCCTATGTTCTCTTGTAATATAAAGATTTTATAGCAAATTTCAAATAAATGAACCAAAAACAATAATGCAACATTTTTCGATCAGCAGGAGCCACCGACAAGTGCAGCGCTAGTGCTGGGCTTTTTTTATCACACAGCCATGTCGGCTCTTAAAGAAACTGTCATAGAGGTACCCTAGTACATTCTCTTGTAAAAAAAAAATACTTTAAGGAGAATTCAAAATAAATTAACCAAAACCAATAATAGTTCCACCTTGAATGCAACATTTTTCTGCTTAAAGTGAACCTTTTAGTAACATCAGTAATAAATCTGAATGAATTAATTTCTGACATGTCAGGATGTAAAGCGACAGTATCATTTTTCAGGAAATGTTCACCTTTTGCCACTAAAAAGCCATTCTTGAGCTCTAGTCACTGACTTTGCCTAAGCTGAGATGTTGTCATCAGTCTACTGCAGGAAGGAGGAAGTTTCCCCAGTCTCCCCTTCTCCAGTGATCAGACTGCAATCATTGTAACTATGCAGCATGTCACAAGGCAGCAGGGGCTGATCTGTGTTAGACTTTTGTATACACAGCCAAGAACCACACAGGGACCAGGGTTTAAATCAGCGTTTCTTAACCCTTTTTTCCATTGTGGCACCCTTTAAATGTATGCAGAATCTCAGGGCTCCCCAGCCTAAAATGTAAAAAAAGTTAATCTTTCTTATTAATGGGAAACCTGAGTCTGGAACGATACACACAACTCAACATACAGTCCCCCCCACCCCAACATCACATCAGAGTCACCCCAATACATCAGAGGCCCCTATACATGAGAGCCCCCATCACATCAGAGTCACCCCTATACATCAGAGGCCCCCTATACATGAGAGCCCCCATCACATCAGAGTCCCCCAGTACATCGGAGGCCCCCGATACATGAAAGCCCCCATCACATCAGAGTCGCCCCAATACATCAGAATCCCCCTATACATGAGAGCCCCCATCACATCAGAGTCACCCCAATACATCAGAGGCCCCCTATACATGAGAGGCCCTATCACATCAGAGTCACCCCTATACATCAGAAGCCCCCTATATATGAGAGCCCCCATCATATCAGAGTCACCCCAAAACGTCAGAGGCCCCCTATACATGAGAACCCCCATCACATCAGAGTCGCCCCAATACATCAGAGGCCCCCTATACATGAGAACCCCCATCACATCAGAGTAGCTCCAATACATCAGAAGCCGCCTACACATGAAAGCCCCCATTGCATCAGAGTCACCCCAATACATCAGAAGCCCCCATACATGAGAGCCCCCATCACATCAGAGTCGCCCCAATACATCAGAGGCCCCCTATACATGAGAGCCCCCATTACATCAGAGCCCCTTCTAAACATGAGAGCCCCCCAATCACATCAGAGTCGCATCTCTGCTTCAGGAAGGACTCCTGCCGACAAAACACAATGATCACTGCTGTCTGCTATAGCCCCCAGTAATGATTGCATGCAAAAAATCTGACAGGCTGGTTGTACTGAAGTCGATCGATGGTTCCACTTGTGTACAACCAGTCTACGCATAGATGGATTGAATCTCAGGCAGTCCCTGATGAACCGGCGCGAGATTTGATCCATGGCCGGCTTTACGCTGACACATTACTGACATGTAAATACATCGAATGATTTGTATTTGGATAATGAGCATTTGTTTTTTTCGCCATGACCAGGACCTGGCGGTGATTTCAGAGATGTGATTACCGATCATATTTTATTGTCTCTCCTCTGTAGTCAGGAGATGAAGTCAGACAAGGCGAGTAATCTTCCTGAAATGACCCTCTGCGGGTCGGCTGTAATTAAAAATCTGTAAAATGTTCTCTCAGGGAGTTTTTTTTTTTGTACATGAACGTCTTCGATCAGATCCTAACACAATCAAACCATTGATGGAGGACAGACCGCGGCGATACCTCACATGTGTGGTTTGTGAACACTGTTTTCATATGTGGCCGCTACTCACGTATGCGTCTGCTTCTGCACGCGAGCTCGGCGGGACGGGGCGCGTTAAATTTTTTTTCTTATATATATCTTATTCATTTTATTTTTTATTTTTTACACTGTTCTTTAAAAAAAAAAAGTGTCACTTTTATTCCTATTACAAGGGAATCTAAACATCCCTTGTAATATAAATAAAAGCATGACAGGTCCTCTTAAATATGAGATCTGGAGTCGGGTTCTTGGTCACCTCCCTGACTAAGGCCCTTCTCCTCGGATCGCTCGGTTTGGCCGGGGCGGCCCGCTCTAGGAAGAGTCCTGGTGGTTCCAAACTTCTTCCATTTATGGATGATGGAGGCCACTGTGCTCATTGGTACCTTCAATGATGCAGACATTTTTCTGTACCCTTCCCCAGATCTGTGCCTCCATACAATCCTGTCTCGGAGGTCTACAGACAATTCCTTGGACTTCATGGCTTGGTTTGTGCTCTGACATGTACTGTTACCTGTGGGACCTTATATAGACAGGTGTGTGCCTTTCCAAATCATGTCCAATCAACTGAATTGACCACAGGTGGACTCCAATCAAGTTGTAGAAACATCTCAAGGATGATCAGTGGAGACAGGATGGACCTGACTCAATTCTGAGTGTCATGGCAAAGGCTGTGAATACTTATGTACATGGGATTTTTTCGTTTTTTATTTTTAATAAATTTGTGAAGATTTCAAACAAACTTCTTTCACGTTGTCATTATGGGGTATTGTTTGTAGAATTTTAAGGGAAATAATGAATTGAATACATTTTGGAATAAGGCTGTAACATAACAAAATGTGGAAAAAGTGAAGCGCTGTGAATACTTTCCGGATGCACTGTACATTATCCTAGCATCCTGCATCCTAGCAGCAGACGCTAAGCTGCAATATCTGCTTGCGTCCTAGCAACAAAAAGCAATAGGTGGTAGGAGTTGCCTGCATCCTAGCAACGAAGGACGCTAGCGGCAATAGCTGCCTGCATTGTAGCAATGAAGGGCACTAGGCAGCAGGAGCCACCTGCATCCTAGCAACGAAGGACACTACCAACTGAAGCTACCAACATCCTAGCAACCAATAAACCATGTGAACACTGTATGCTTGTGCGTATGTAAATGTTTCACAAGCGTTACAAGCATACAGCGTTTGAAAAACCTAAAACTCGGACAGCAAGATACCTGTGTCCAAGCAACGAAGGGCGCTAGGCAGCAGGAGCCACCTGCATCCTAGCAACGAAGGATGGTAGTGGCAATAGCTAAGTGTGTCCTGGCAATGAGGGGCACTAGACAGCAGAAGCCACCTGCATACTAGCAACGAAGAATACTAGGTGGCAGGAGCCGTCTGCATCCTAGCAACAAAGGATGCTAGCAGAAATAGCTGCTTGCATCCTAGCAATAAAGGGCACTCGGCAGCAGAAGCCACCTGCATCCTAGCAACAAAGGACGCTAGAGGCAATAGCTGCCTGTATTGTAGCAACGAAGGGCACTGGGCAGCAGGAGGCACCTGCATCTTAGCAACGAAGGACGCTAGAAGAAATAGCTGACTGCATCCTAGCAATGAAGGGTACTAGGCAGCAGAAGCCACCTGCATCCTAGCAATGAAGGACTCCAGTGGCAATAGCTATGTGTGTCCTGGCAAAGAAGGGCGCTAGGTAACAAAAGCCGCCTGCATACTAGCAACAAAGAATACTAGGTGGCAGGGGCCGCCTGCATGCTAGCAACAAAGGATGCTAGTAGAAATAGCTGCCTGCATCCTAGCAATGAAGGGCACTAGGCAGCAGGAGTCATCTGCATCCTAGCAATGAAGGGCGCTAGCAGAAATAGCTGCCTGCATCTTAGCAATGAAGGGCACTAGGCAGCAGGAGCCATCTGCATCCTAGCAACGAAGGACGCTAGCGGCAATAGCTGCCTGTATTGTAGCAACAAAGGGCACTAGGCAGCAGAAGCCAACTGTATCCTAGCAATGAAGGAGGCTAGCAGAAATAGCTGCCTGCATCCTAGCAATGAAGGGCACTAGGCAGCAGGAGCCATCTGCATCCTAGCAATGAAGGACGCTAGCAGAAATAGCTGCCTGCATCCTAGCAATGAAGGGCACTAGGCAGCAGGAGCCATCTGCATCCTAGCAACGAACGACGCTAGCGGCAGTAGCTGCCTGTATTGTAGCAACAAAGGGCACTATGCAGCAGAAGCCAACTGTATCCTAGCAATGAAGGAGGCTAGCAGAAATAGCTGCCTGCATCCTAGCAATGAAGGGCACTAGGCAGCAGGAGCCATCTGCATCCTAGCAATGAAGGACACTAGCAGAAATAGCTGCCTGCATCCTAGCAATGAAGGGCACTAGGCAGCAGGAGCCATCTGCATCCTAGCAACGAAGGATGCTAGCGGCAATAGCTGCCTGTATTGTAGCAACGAAGGGTACTAGGCAGCAGAAGCCACATGCATCCTAGCAATGAAGGACTCTAGTGGCAATAGCAATGTGTGTCCTGGCAATGAAGGGCACTAGGCAACAGAAGCCGCCTGCATACTAGCAACAAAGAATACTAGGTAGCAGGGGCCGCCTGCATGCTAGCAACAAAGGATGCTAGTAGAAATAGCTTCCTGCATCCTAGCAACGAAGGACACTAGGCAGCAGGAACCACCTGCACCCAAGCAATGAAGGACGCTAGCAGAAATAGCTGCCTGAATCCTAGCAATGAAGGGCACTAGGCAGCAGAAGACACCTGCATCCTAGTAACGAAGGATGCTAGTGGCATAAGCTGCTTGTATTGCAGCAACGAAGAACACTAGGCAGCAGGAGCCAACTGCATCCTAGCAACGAAGGACGCTAGCAGCAATAGCTACCTGCATCCTAGCAACCAATAGACAATGTGAACACTGTATGCTTGTACGTATGCAAATGTTACATGCATATAGCATTTGAAAAACCTAAAATGCAGCCAGCAAGATACCTGTGTTTTCTGTTTTAAAAGTCAATAAGCCCATGTGCATAGGCAAAAAGAAAAAGATGCAGAATGCGCTGGAAAGCGGGCCTTAAAAACGCATCGACTGCACATGCATAAATGTGAACCTGATCAGTTTTTCCATTAAAAAAGTGGAAGAAACGGATAAAAATTGCATCCTTTAAATCCTATGGAAATCTTCACACTGGTCCGTTGCTTTTCAATTGCGTTTTTTTTTTTCTTTTTCTGATTGCTGCAGTTTTGGAGCTCTTTTCAAAACAGCAGCTGCTCATTGAATTGTAAAGAAAATGCGTCATAAGTGCATCGCGGTTGCGTTTTGTGGCACTTTTTTTTTGAGTCACGGGTCCATGTTTCACAGGTGCATGCTGGGAGTCAGGCAACTAGAAAATGCACTGGAAACATACTGGAAACACATAAAGAAAACGCATTAAAAATGCATTTGCGCATTTTGATGCATTTTTTTTTTTAATGGAGAACTGTGAGATCCGGCCTTAACACCTAGAGCTCAGAAGTACAGCTAAGCAATTAAACATGATCTATGAAGTTATTCACATTAGTAGTCAGGTGACATATTTCCTGATTGAGCGCGGTTCAGTATAAGTACGCAATTAAAGTGGAATGATATGTACATAATTATAATTGGGTGTTTAATAATATAATTAGAAAATAAATGAAACATGATTGCCATCTGATCAGACTGTTATATTTCACGATTAGTTTTTTCCGTTCACCTGTCACGCCGCCGCTGCCCCTTGATTAATGTTTGCATATTAATTCTTTTGGATTTAATTAAGACTAATGATTCCTGATACCAAAAATGCAGAAATATTCTTTGCTACTTCAAAATGCAGCCAATGTCGTGTAGAAAGAAGAGTGCGCGCTCCCCCTGGATTTAACACATGGGGCCCCCCCGTATACTGAAAGCCGTATTAAACGCGAAACCAAAAAAGTATTATATTGCAGCTTACCAATCATGAGATGTGTCGGCTGCAATCGTTTTCTTTTATTTGCCCCCCCCCCCCCCCCCCCCCGTGTGGTCACCTAGTGATTTGGCCAGTGACACATCTCCTGAATTAGAGCGCCCTCCACTCTGATTGAAGGAGCACAGGAGGCACAGCAGACAGCAGCATTGTCCATCTGGGGGTAGGGGGAGCATTAGATGTCCTAGCAGATTTAGATACACTAACAAACTGAAGCCAAACTCTCCAGCTCACACATTATAATCAATTACAGCAAACAGTTTTTTCCTTTTGGCATAAAGGTTTTACACATAGGTGTGCACAGCCTATTGAATTAGGGTGTGCACCTCAAAGCTCAATATACAGGTATGTGTGCATGTGTATATATACTGACAGTGTTAGTAGGGCAGTGGACGGTGTCAGTAGGGCAGTGGATGGTGTCAGTATAGCAGTGGACGGTGTCAGTAGGGCAGAGGTTGGTGTCAGTAGGGCAGTGGATGGTGTCAGTAGAGCAGTGGACGATGTCAGTAGAGCAGTGGACGATGTCAGTAGAGCAGTGGATGTGTCAGTAGAGCAGTGGATGGTGTCAGTAGAGCAGTGGATGTGTCAGTAGAGCAGTGGATGGTGTCAGTAGAGCAGTGGATGGGGTCAGTAGAGCAGTGGATGGTGTCAGTAGAGCAGTGGACGGTGTCAGTAGGGCAGTGGATGGTGTCAGTAGAGCAGTGGACGGTGTCAGTAGGGCAGTGGATGTGTCAGTAGAGCAGTGGATGGTGTCAGTAGAGCAGTGGATGGGGTCAGTAGAGCAGTGGATGGTGTCAGTAGAGCAGTGGACGGTGTCAGTAGGGCAGTGGATGGTGTCAGTAGAGCAGTGGACGGTGTCAGTAGGGCAGTGGATGGTGTCAGTAGAGCAGTGGATGGTGTCAGTAGAGCAGTGGATGGGGTCAGTAGAGCAGTGGATGGTGTCAGTAGAGCAGTGGACGGTGTCAGTAGGGCAGTGGATGGTGTCAGTAGAGCAGTGGACGGTGTCAGTAGGGCAGTGGATGGTGTCAGTAGAGCAGTGGATGGTGTCAGTAGAGCAGATATTGGTGTCAGTAGGGCAGTGGATGGTGTCAGTAGGGCAGTGGATGGTGTCAGTAGAGCAGATATTGGTGTCAGTAGAGCAGTGGATAGTGTCAGTAGAGCAGTGGATGGTGTCAGTAGGGCAGTGGATAGTGTCAGTAGAGCAGTGGATGGTGTCAGTAGAGCAGTGGATGGTGTCAGTAGGGCAGTGGACGGTGTCAGTAGAGCAGTGGATGGTGTCAGTAGGGCAGTGGACGGTGTCAGAAGAGCAGTGGATGGTGTCAGTAGAGCAGTGGATGGTGTCAGTAGAGCAGATATTGGTGTCAGTAGGGCAGTGGATAGTGTCAGTAGAGTAGTGGATGGTGTCAGTAGGGCAGTGGACGGTGTCAGTAGAGCAGTGGATGGTGTCAGTAGGGCAGTGGACGGTGTCAGAAGAGCAGTGGATGGTGTCAGTAGAGCAGTGGATGGTGTCAGTAGAGCAGATATTGGTGTCAGTAGGGCAGTGGATAGTGTCAGTAGAGCAGTGGATGGTGTCAGTAGGGCAGTGGACGGTGTCAGAAGAGCAGTGGATGGTGTCAGTAGAGCAGATATTGGTGTCAGTAGGGCAGTGGATGGTGTCAGTAGGGCAGTGGATGGTGTCAGTAGGGCAGAGATTGGTGTCAGTGGGGCAGAGATTGGTGTCAGTAGGGCAGAGATTAGTGTCAGTAGGGCAGAGGTTGGTGTCAGTAGGGCGGTGGATGGTGTCAGTAAGGCAGAGATTGGTGTCAGTAGGGCAGTGGACGTTTTTTTTAGTATTTTTTACAATTTTATTATTTTTTCTTTTTTTTTTAGGAGCCCTGTTACGGGGCTTAGGTGAAATATCAGGGGTTTAAACAGGGGGAATCTGTGCCACACAGGGCGATTAGGGTGTGCCCAGGCACACTTGGCACACCCTGTGCGCACGTCTTTGGTTTTACACGAATAAATAAAAGCTGATCATTATATTCACCCTTGTCAATGGTAAATGGTTTGTCTCATCCATATAAACTGATACGTTCTGCTGGAGAGCTTGTGCTGTGAAAAACAACAGGTTTGCTGTCACCAGATGGAAATAGAAGAAAGAAAGCCCAAAAAAAGAAAACGAATGCAGCTGTCGCTTCTAAGAGTTGGTAAGCTGCAGTGCAATACAATAAATGTTTGTTTTTGGGTTTAATATCACTTTAATACCCTTTTAATAAAAGGAGGGGAAGGTGCACGGCTGCTGACATGTTATGGTGATGTCTTTCTGGTACATGTTGTGTCTTTGGTCTTATGTGGTGTGATTTCAATATACACTCTCAGTTATAGGATCTGACCACTGGGGGGAGCTCCTTATTGCCCAGAAGCCATGTGGGATATTGGAAGCATGATTGCGGTTACTGGGCTGCTCATGCATAGCTTCCAACTGTTCCGGATTTCGAGGGACTGTTCCTGATTTGGTGCAATGTCCCTCTGTCCCCCTCATTCCCCCTCATTTGTCGATCATTTTGGTCTGATCTCTATAGTTGTATATAAAATTCACTTTTTATCTATCAAAAACTGTTTTCCAGCACTAAACCTCTCATCTGATTTCTAAATTGCTACATTTGTAAATTCCAAAAGCTAATAAAAAGGAATAGCAGTGGTAAAAAAAAAAAAAAAACACTTGTGGGTTTAACCAATCTTGTTTTTTGTACAATTCTCCTCTTCACTTCAGCCCCGGAAGGATTTGCCCCCTTCCTGACCAGAGCACTTTTTGCGATTCGGCACTGCGTCGCTTTAACTGACAATTGCGCGATCGTGCGACGTGGCTCCCAAACAAAATTAACGTCTTTTTTCCCCCACAAATAGAGCTTTCTTTTGGTGGTATTTGATCACCTCTGCGGTTTTTATTTTTTGCGCTATAAACAAAAAAAGAGCGACGATTTTGAAAAAAAAGCAATATTTTTTACTTTTTGCTATAATAAATATCCCCAAAAAAATATATAAAAAAACTATTTTTTTCCTCAGTTTAGGCCAATACGTATGCTTTACATATTTTTGGTTAAAAAAACACGCAAAAAGCGTTTATTGATTGGTTTGCGCAAACATAGGGGATAGTTTTATGACATTTTTATTAATAATTTTTTTTTTTACTTCTAATGGCGGCAATCATCGATTTTTATCGTGACTGCAACATTATGGCGGACAGATCGGACACCTTTGGCGCTATTTTGGGACCATTCACATTTATACAGTGATTAGTGCGATGCACTGATTACTGTGTAAATGTGACTGGCAGTGAAGGGGTTAACCACTAGGGGGCAGTGAAGGGATTAAGTGTGTCCTAGGGAGTGATTCTAACTGTGGGGGGAGGGGCTATGTGTGACATGACACTGATCACCGCTCTCCCGATTTCAGGGAGCGGTGATCAGTGTCCTGTCACCAGGGGTGTTGCTAGGTCTACAAAAGATCTGGGGCTAGAGCCCATAGCAACGTAGTAAAGAAAGTCGTACGCTTGGGTGGGCATACACATGTATATAATTGTGTGTGTGTATATATCCCCAGAGAGTACCCCCTTACATCAGGGTCCTCAGAGAGCCCCCCCCCCCTTGCTTCAGGGTTCCCAGAGAGCCTCCCCCTTGCATCAGGGTTCCCAGAGATCCTCCCCCTTAAATCAGAGTACCCATGGAGCCCCCCCTTAAATCAGGGTCCCCAGAGAGCCTCCCCCTTAGATAAGGGTCCCCAGAGAGCCCCCCACTTACATCAGGGTCCCCAGAGAGCCTCCCCTCCCCTCCCCTTGGAAACCCTTGCAGAGACTCGGGGCTATGGGCCGCAGATTCGGGACTATAGCCCCAAAAGCCACCCCCTAGAGACGCTACTGCCTGTCACTAGGCAGAACGGGCTTGTTTACATCAGCATTTCCCCGTTCTTCCTCTCCGTGAGACGATCGTGGGTATCCCTGCGGACTCACGGAGCTCGCGGTGCCCGCTATGCAGACCTGGCGAGATCACGTACAGTTACGTGATTTCGAGCAAAACTGCAGTGGCTGGTCCGCAAGCGGTTAAGGGGCGTGTCCTATGTCTGCATACTTTTGCTGATAGGTGTCCCTCATTCCCATCTCAAAAAGTTGAGAGGTATGCTCATGGCTCTCCTTGGCAGCAAAAAATTTGGCTTCCATAAGAAAAAAAGTTTAGTTGGAATCAGATGTCTCAACTCAGAAGGTATTTTGGTTCCCGTCGTAGATCTTGTTTTTGTGGTAAGCCGTCCTTTCAACTCACCTAAGCTGAATAAGCGGAAAGGAAATCCGCAGTGACGGGTGGTTCGCTCCGGGCCAAATTCAAGTTTGCTTTTCTTACTCGCTCTTAGACAACGGACTGAGGCGTAAGAAGGTGCCTCCGGGGGGCAGAAATGCTGTTCTTGTGTCTGAAAGATATTTTTGACACCGATCTGTTTTTCGGTTCCATTTTTTCCCCATCGTGCAGAATTTTCTCCCAACATTTACAGTGCATTTTGCTAAAGTGAACCTGTCATTTTTAGACAAAATCGTTAATTCAGAAACATCCGAATTAACGAAAAAACCCCGTTCAACAAATTTTTCCCAATGCTCGAAAATTCGTAAATTTGTAAATTCGAAAATCCGAAAACCCCGAAGATTCGAAAATCTGAAATAATAACTAACTATTAAATTATAGGTATTGCAATTTCCTTTCAAATTTGTCTGTTCTGCCGCGTGCACACGATCGGAATTTCAGGCCCGCAAAAGACCGATGAGAGTTTTTTTGTCAGAAAATGCGACCGTGTGTACGCTCCATCGGACTTTTGCTGGCCCGAATTCCACAGCAAAACATTTTTCGGTTAGAAAAAGTTCCTATCCGAAAATGCGATCGTCTGTGGCAATTCCGACGTGCAAAATTCCCACGCATGCTCGGAAACAATTCGAGGCGTGCTCGGAAGTGCTGAACTTCATTTTCTCGGCTCGACTTAGTGTTGTACGTCACCGCGTTCTTGACGGTCGTAAGTTCAACGAACTTTTGCGTGACCGCGTGTATGCAAGGCAAGCTTGAGCGGAATCCCGTCGGAAAAGCCATCGTATCTTTTTCCGAAAGAGAAGTCCGATCGTGTGTACGCGGCATTGGTGAACGTAACGAATAAGAATTTATCCGAAGTTACGCATTATCCGAAATAACGAATGCCGCATCTAAACGAATGGAACGTAATGAATTCATGCTAATAAATAATAATAATAATCATAAAAACTTTTTATTATTATTTATTGTTAATTTGTTCCGTTACATTTGTATAGATGCAACATTTGTTATTTTCGGATAAATTTGTATTTGTTACGTTGACTAACAGACAACTTTGAAAGGTAATTATCATTTAATAGTTAGTTATTATTATTAGTTAGAGTATAAATGAATAAAGTATGTCAGTTGATGATTGGCACCACATCCCAAAAAAGTTAGAACAAAAATTTGTTGGATAGTGGGACTTTTAAGGTGCCAAAAAAAGTCCCATTATCCAACCACTTTTTGTTCTGATTAGTAGTTAGTTATTCTTTCGAACTTTCAGATTTTCTTTCTTATTTTCAGATACTCAAATTTATGCGATCATAACAAACGTGGAAGAAGTGGGGAGGAATTAGCTAGGACTGAACAAACTAGCACTAAACAAGAGGGGAAGACATAAGAAGATACCAAATTCACTTTAACCACTTAGGGACCGAGCCTCTTTTTTAGATGTGTTGTTTACAAGTTAAAAACTGTTTTTTTTTTTTATAGAAAATTACTTAGAACCCCCAAACATTATACATTTTTTTTCTAACACCCTAGACAATAAAATGGCGGTCATTGCAATACTTTCTGTCACACCATATTTGCGCAGCGGTCTTACAAGCGCACTTTTTTTTGAAAAAATACACTTTTTTGAATTTAAAAATAAGACAACAGTTAAGTTAGCCCAATTTTTTTTTTATATTGTGAAAGATAATGTTACGCCGAGTAAAGTGATACCCAACATGTCACGCTTCAAAATTACATCCGCTCTTGGAATGGCGACAAACTTTTACCCTTAAAAATCTCCATAGGCGACAATTAAAAAAATTCTACAGGTTGCATCTTTTGAGTGACAGAGGAGGTCTAGTGTTAGAATTATTGCCCTCACTCTACTGATCGCGGCGATACCTCACATGTGTGGTTTGAACACCGTTTTCATATGCGGGCGCTACTCACGTATGCGTTCGCTTCTGCACGCAAGCTTTCTTTTGGTGGTATTTAATCACAGATGGGTTTTTATTTTTTGCTAAACAAACAAAAAAAATGGAAAATTTTGAAAAAAAAAATGTTTTTCCTTCGTTGATATGTGCTGATGAGGCGGCACTGATGGTCACTGATAGGCTGACATAGTGGGCACTGATAGGCACAGAAAAGGCAGCACTGATGGGCATAGATAAGATGGCACTGATGGGCACTGATAGGTGGCTCTGATTGGTGGCACTGATGGGCACTGGTAGGTGACACTGATGGGCAGCACTGTTGATGAGGCACTGATTGGTGACACTGATAGGTGGCACTGTGGGCAGTGATAGGTGGCACTGTGGGCACTGGTAGGCGGCACTGTTGTGCACTGGTAGGTGGTGATGAGCTGGCGGGAGCTCTCCTTGATCGGGACCGATGTCCCCCTGAGAGCCGCCGGTGATCGCTGTCAGCGCAAAGAGAAAAAATAGCCGATTACCGGTTCTGTTTACATCACATGATCAGCTGTCATTGGCTGACAGCTGATCATGTGGTAAGGGACCGGGATCGACCCCTACTCTGATCTGTGATCAGCCGAGTCTCATAGACTCGCTGATCACAGAGCGCGCCGCGCACACCCTGCAGGGGGCACGCAGGCTGCTCGGGCACAGGAGGACATCAATAGACGTACTCCCGGCAAAGTAGGTCCATGCTGTAGCCGTCATTCGGCTATAGCGCGGATCTGAAGCAGTTAAATGAGAGCCAAAGTCGGGATTGAGATTGAGTCTCGCAAAATGTCGGCCACTTGCTCTCAAAGGGGATGATGTTTATTAACATCTCACCAGCAGGGGGCATCATGTTTGGAAGTTAATAAACAGATCACACACTGGAAAGGTTAAACAAACAGGCATTCCCCTGAAAAATAGTACAGGGTACCCTTTCTCAGGATGAGAAGAACGTTCATTAGGTAAGCTTGTGGCTAGATAGATAGATAGATATCTATAGATATATAGATATAGATATATCTATATATAGATATAGATATATCTATATATAGATATATCTATCTATATATATATATATATATATATATATATATATATGCAGAGTTTATGGAGTTTTATAAATATATGTTAATATCCTATATGCTATATAAAAACGACCCCATCCCAGCAACTCAGGTCATGTACACATCAATAATGCACAATCTCTATGTAAAAACTCCATTAAAGGAATGTTTTATTTAAGTCCTGCGTGTAACATGTTTTCTGCATCAAATAGATGCACAGATAGAGACAGCTTTTTTTTTTCTGCCTCTTAGATGGAAATTTCACTGATTAAATGCAAAGTGTTGTCAGCAGGAGGCTGACAATGTATATAATCAGATGATTTATTTGGAAAGTATATAAAAAATGCCAAGGCCGCCCAATGCTGAAGCTGTGAATGCTTTCCACTCTTCTCTCTGGCCACTTCTTAAAGCTGAACTCCGAGCCTTCTATTCAGACTTGCACAGTTGTGCCGCCTCCTCTCCTCGACTGAAGTGGCTTCCTCTAATTTGTACACACGAACTATATATTATTATATACTGTATATTAATATATATTTACTATATAATATTTTTTTTAGATTTATATGTATATATATATATATATATATATATATATATATATATATATATATATATACATACATACAGTGCCTTGAAAAAGTATTCATACCCCTTGACATTTTCCACACTTTGTCATGCTACAATCAAAAACCTAAATGTATTTTATTGGGATTTTATGTGATAAACCAACACAAAGTGGCACATAATTGTGAAGTGGAAGGAAAATTATAAATGGTTTTCAATTCTTTTTACATTTATATATATATACAATATATATATATATATATATATATATATATATATATATATATATATATATATATACTGTATAATATTTATATTATATGTTTAAATTATATACATTGTAAAATATTATATATATATTTTATTTTATGTGATAGACCAACACAAAGTGGCACATAATTGTGAAGTGGAAGGAAAATTATAAATGGTTTTCAATTCTTTTTACATTTATATATATATATATATATATATATATATATATATATATATATATATATATATATATTTATACTGTATAATATTTATATTATATACATTGTAAAATATTATATATATATATATATATATATATATATATATATATATATATATATATATATACACCTATACATATCTATACATATATACAGTATATATATATATATATATATATATATATATATATATATATATATATATTTCATTAATTATGCACTGTCACACACTTTAAGCTATTTATATAGCATGGACAGTGATAGGACCAAGGATTGACTGTCATAGAAATACATCAGCTAATTGCATTTTATAATATAAGGCAAGCTGGGTTTGTAACAGTCAGATATCACAAGGAAAATGGTATTAGAAAAATGTAACTTTTCTGTACTTGAAAGCCTTTTTTTTTATAAACATAAAAGTAAATTGCAGCTGAAGATGATGAGGGATGGAGAGATGTCCGGTGTATGTTGTGTCCTTGGATAATAAGAGGTGGATCAGAAGTTTCACAAACTGACTGACAGCTGTGATTATACTTTTTATATCAATGTCTAAAATCCATTGCCGCCAGACGAAAGTCTAAAACGTCACATTGCTATTAATTTCTGCGTTTTACAGGCTACAACGTGTGTCCTTGGCACTTACATAAGTAAATAGTTGAGCTGCTGTCTGCGAGGATATATCATTTCTCAACAGAGGGCTGAGATGGCTCGTGTGCCAAGAATAAAACATTTCTGTATTCTTGTCTAATTTGCATATAAAAGCCACCTTCTCAATGGGAAAGGGAGGACCATACATCACATATGAAATAAGTAGCTATAAAAAGTCATATTGCTTTGGAGTTCCTTCCCTGCAGATCCTGAATCCAGGAACATTATTCCACATTGTGTTTATGGGATTTCTTCATTTACCTAATTTTTACTCATATAAACCAAATACACACTAGAAGACTGAAGAGATTTTCATTATGGCCATGAAGTTTAGTTGTTGGGATGTTAGGTTGTAGGCTACACTGGTACAGATGGTAATATGTTTAGTCTTGTGTGAAGCTCTGTTGGATAGGAGGACATACTTACCAAAATTATGGTCCTCGGAAACTGGTAATCCTGCCCACGGTCCACATTTCATCCACCCACTTTCTGGGTGGGTGCACCCAAATCACCCACACTTTATGGGTTGTCCTGTCCAGACCCTGCTGTAAAAAAAAGTGGGGACCTCCCACACCTGGGCTTGATCCCCACAATTAATGTCTTTTTGAGATACTGTGCAAGTGCAGTAACTCAAATAAGGTTGAGGATGAGATAGAAAGAAAGGAAGAAAAGAAGCAAGAGAGGAAGGAGCAAAGAAAGGAAGGAAGTGCAAAGGAAGCAAGAGAGGAAGGAAGCAGCAAAGAAAGGAATGAAGAAAGAAAGGAAGGAAGGAGCAAAGAAAGGAATGAAGAAAGGAAGGAAGGAAGGAGCAAAGAAAGGAACAAAGAAAGGAAGCAAAAGAAGAAGGGAGGAGCAAAGAAATGAAGGAAGGAAGGAAGAAAGGAAGCAAGAGAAGAAGGAAGGAGAAAAGAAAGGAAGGAAGGAATAAAGGAAGCAAGAGAGGAAGGAAGGAGCAAAGAAGAGAATGAAGAAAGGAAGCAAAAGAAGAAGGAAGGAGAAAAGAAAGGAAGGAAGGAATAAAGGAAGCAAGAGAGGAAGGAAGGAGCAAAGAAGAGAAAGGAAGAAAAAAAAGGAAGGAAGAGAGGAAGGAAGGAGCAAAGAAAGGAAGCAAGAGAGGGGGGAAGGAGAAAAGAAAGGAAGGAAGAAGCAAAGAAAGGAAGGAAGGAGCAAAGGAATCAAGAAAAGACGTAAGGAGCAAAGAAAGGGAGGAAGGAAAGAAGGAGCAAAGGAAAGAAGAGAAAGAGAAGGAAAGGAAGGAAGCAAAAGGAAAGGGGAAAGGAAGGAGCAAAGGAATAAAGCAGGAAAAGGGAAGGAGGAAAAAAAAAGGAAGGAAACAAGAGAGGAAGGAAGGAGCAAATAAAGGAAGAGAAAGAGAAGGAAAGGAAGGAAGGATGGAAAATAAAAGGAAAGGAAAGGGGAAAGGAAGGGGCAAAGGAAGGAAGGAGGGAGCAAAGGAATCAAGAAAAGACGTAAGGAGCAAAGAAAGGGAGGAAGGAAAGAAGGAGCAAAGGAAAGAAGAGAAAGAGAAGGAAAGGAAGGAAGCAAAAGGAAAGGGGAAAGGAAGGAGCAAAGGAATAAAGCAGGAAAAGGGAAGGAGGAAAAAAAAAAGGAAGGAAACAAGAGAGGAAGGAAGGAGCAAATAAAGGAAGAGAAAGAGAAGGAAAGGAAGGAAGGATGGAAAATAAAAGGAAAGGAAAGGGGAAAGGAAGGGGCAAAGGAAGGAAGGAGGAAAAAGGAAGGAAGAAAGAAAGGAAGCAAGAGAAAAGGGAAGGAGCAAAGGAAGTGTCAGAGCTGGGCTCAGCCCTTCCTTCTCTGAGCTGGCCACTCAGCTATTGGCTAATTGCCAGCTTCTATCTCTCCACATTGACTCACCTGTGGTCATGATATCCTGCTCATCAGTCCTGCTTACTTAAGCCGTCCAGCCCAGATGATCTCTGCCTTTGCCTTGGTCAACATCACAGAGACTTTCTCCAGCGCTCCTGTTAAAAACGCTTTGCTGACATTCCTTCTGGCTCCAGATCCTGCTTGCTGTTCCTTGCTGTGATTCCTGGCTTCCTGACTTTCTGGCTTGTCTGACTATCGAACTTTGGCTATGTTTTGTTTACGTTTGTTCTATTTACTTTTATTATTAAAGAAGTGTGATTTAACTGTACTTCTGTCTCGGTCTGATTCATGGTTTGTGACAGGAAGGAAGGAGCAAAGGAAGCAAGAAAAGACGTAAGGAGCAAAGAAAAAGAGGAAGGAAAGAAGGAGCAAAGAAAGGAAGAATAGGAAAGGAAAGATAAGGAAGTGAAAGAAGGGAAAGGAAAGTAAAGGGGAAAGAAAGGGGGAAAGGAAGAAAGAAAGGAATGGGCAAAGGAAGGGAGGAGGGAGCAAAGGTAGGAGGAAAGAAAGGAAGGAAGGTAGGAAAGAGCAAAAGAAGATTATCTGGGAAAGATTAATACTGTAGATTTAATGGGTTAACTTACAGCTTTTCTTTAGGAAAGAAAGTCCTCGTTGTTCTGCCCATCCCCACCAATATCTATTTTATCTGCATTGTATTGTGCTGCAGTTTACTATTATTTAGTAGTATGCTGACATCTAGTGGTGGTTTTGAGCCACCACAACTTATGCACATAGGTGGCTCCGTATCTCCCTCTGTCCTCCCCTCTTGTTTAGTGCTAGTCAGTTCAGTCCTAGCTAGACCCACCTTGTTTCTCCTATGTGCCATCAGTCAGTGTTAGTACTTGGCAGAGACGGGGATTGGGAAAGCCGTTGTTGTAAGACATCAAAAGACTGAAAAAACGTCACCCTATGCACTGCATTTGTCTGAAGTAAAATTGTGCTACATTTAACTTCTGTGTCTTATTGATGAGTTAAGCTGCCGGTGGATGGTGCCAAGTCAGCAAGTGACCATACTGTTTGGACAGACTGGGTTTAAGGAGGTATGACAATGCAAACAGTGGAATTTGAAATAGAACAGATGTGACCAGGAGGAGTAAGCACAAAAAGTAAGGTTAGGAATAATAAGAGAAATAGGTGATAAGAGACAAGAACTAGATAGAAAAAGAAAGACAAGGAGTAGGAGGTTGAAAAAAAAGAAAACAAGGCAAAAAAGAGAGAGAGAGAGAGAGAGAGAGAATAAATATACAGCACATAGTAAAACATGTATTTAAAATGATTGTTTTCCCCTGCAGATGTAGACAGGTTCTCTTGAAAAAAAAAAAGGAATCTTTGTTTTTTTTGTATTTTGAGAGATCTGTTTTTGTGTATTTCCAAATTCCATCTGATCTGAAATGTGCTATATTAGCAGATTCTCTCTGTACATTCCTGTAGCCTTTCTAGGAAAATATCTGTAGTGTCTGTAGAGTCGTTTTGCAGCATTCCTCAATCCTTCGGTGTCGATCCGCCATGAATCAATGGCTGTGTGTCATAAAAAATGAAGATTATTCTACACATTTCTGTTTCGGGTTGTATCCTGTAAATGGAAACATTAGGTCTTTTACAGTATTTATACTTTTCTTAATGTTACCTGTGTGGTGTTACAATTATCTAATGATGATGTAGCTCAGGGGTCAGCAACCTTTTTCCACTTAAGGGCCGGATTCAATGTATGTGAATGAATGGAGCGCCGCATTCACCTGCTACTAAATAAAGATAATAATCTGGACCCCTTTACATTACACAGCCCCCGCACCTCTGGACCACTTTACATTACACAGCCCCCGCACCTCTGGACCCCTTTACATTACACAGCCCCCATATCTCTGGACCACTTTACATTACACAGCCCCCGTACCTCTGGACCCCTTTACATTACACAGCCCCCATACCTCTGGACCACTTTACATTACACAGCCCCGCACCTCTGGACCCCTTTACATTACACAACCCCTGTACCTCTGGACCCCTTTACATTACACAGCCTCCGCACCTCTGGACTACTTTACATTACACAGCCCCCGTACCTCTGGACCCCTTTACATTATACAGCCCCCATACCTCTGGACCACTTTACATTACACAGCCCCGCACCTCTGGACCCCTTTACATTACACAACCCCTGTACCTCTGGACCCCTTTACATTACACAGCCCCGCACCTCTGGACCCCTTTACATTACACAGCCCCCGTACCTCTGGACCCCTTTATATTACACAGCCTCTGCACCTCTGGACCCATTTACATTACACAGCCTCCGCACCATTTTACATTACACAGCCCCTTACCTCTGGACCCTTTTACATTACACAGCCCCCCTGCACATCACACTGCCACCCCCAACCCAGCCCCCCCGTGTTATGCTTTAAAATTGCGCACATTGGTGGAATAGCGTCAACCTATGGTACTTAAAAAAGCTCCACAGGCGACACTTTAAAACATTTTTTACAGGTTACCAGTTTAGAGTTACAGAGGAGGTCTTGTGCTAGAATTATTGCTCTCGCTCCAACAATTGCGGTGATAACTCACATGTGTGGTTTGAACGCGGGTTACATTTGCGGTCATGACTTACGTATGCGTTCGCTTCTGCTCACGAGCATGGAGGGATGGGGCGCTTTTTTTTTTCATTTTTTTTTTTACACTCTCCCTTTTAAAAAAACATTCTGATCACTTTTATTGCTGTCAAAAGGAATGTAAACATCCCTTGTGACAGTAATAGGCAGTTGCAGGTACTCTTTATGGAGAGATCGGGGGTCTATAAGACCCCAAATCCCTCCTTTGCACTTAAAAGCATTCAAAACGCCAAGTTTGGCTGTTTTGAATGCTGTCATTTTTTTAAATTTGGAACCTTTAAGTCTTCAGTAATCCGGAAGTGATGTCATGACATTGCTTCTGCGTTACTAGATCCAAAACCCGATCAAAGCCAATTCCGGCTTCGTTTGGGTCTCTGGCCAGCACGCGGACATGCCGGCTGGTCGCTTGGGCCTCCTGGTGGGACGGGAGAGCCCAGGCGAGCCACGGAAGGCGTGGGGGGGGGGGGCATCTCCTCCCGCTGCTTGTTATAACAGCTGAGCGGCTTCTTAGCCGCTCCGGTTGTTGTTATCCCAAGAAAGCCGGCCGTAGTTAAAATATCCGTGGCCGGGTGCACGTGACAGGCCGGACATTTAGCAGGCCGTAGGTTGCCTAACCCTGATGTAGCTGTCTCAATTGTGTGCTAAACTTCCATAATATCCCCACATGGAAACTTAAAGAGGAACTCCTCTTTTGTTGAAAAAAAACCCTCTGGGTGATCTATGAACATTTCTGGGATTTTAACAAACTTTGCAGCAGATTCCGACCTTTTGTTGCTCTGATGAAACAGCTGCTTAGTTCACCATGTCCTTTGGCTATTGGTTCTGAATGGAGGGTCTGGTTCATTATATATAGCTGATGCACACTCGGTGTTCTGATGAGAAAAGTGGCAGTGTTTGCATTATGTATTTAACCCTCGTAGAGTATCTCACCAAAACTGAAATTGTAGGGGATGCCTAAAATTGAAGTTGTATCTTGGTGCAGACGTCTGGGAAAGTCAGCGACACAATCACACAAGCAGGAGGGTGGTGGTGGTACAGAATGCCTCCAGGCAGCCATATTGCATTAAATTTTACAGAAAAGTACGGTTACAGCGTCTACAAACTATGGGATATTTTGATTTATTTATTTTTTACTTGTAATGGCAGCGATCGATCGGCGACTTATATCGGGACTGCGATATTGCGGCAGACAGTCTGGACACTAACTGACACTTTTTGGGAACCAGTGACACCAATACAGTGATCAGTGCTAACAAATATGCACTGTCACTGTACTAATGACACTGGCTAGGAAGGGGTTCACATCAGGGGTGAGCCAAAGGTTAACTGTGTGCCTAGCTGGTGTGTTCTCACAGCGGGGGAGGTGCTTTTACTAGAGGGAAGGCACTGATCTATGTCCCTGCCTTGCAGAAACACAGGATCCATGCCTTCCCTACTGACAGATCGGCGATCTGCCTTGTTTGCATAGACAGACTGCTGTTCCGATCGGCGGGTGCCGGCAGACACCGGGTCTGCGGTACCGGCAGCTCCCGCTGATCAGCGGGTCGTCGACAGCGCGAATGTGCGCCTCAGACCCGGAAAGCGTTGGATCACGTACTAGGTACCGCAGTATATCTGCGATTGGGTGGTTGGGAACTTGTTAAAGTAGAACGAAAAGGCAAAACTTTTTATTTTTATTTTGGATTCAGCAAGGGAGGGTTATAACCCCTGACATATTTTTTTTTTTTTGCCATCTGTGTCCCCATTGCATGAATTTAGCTTCACTTCCTGTCCCATAGCCAAACAGGAAGTGAGAGGAAATCCCTGCAAATTAAAAGAATCCCAGGTCACCAGAACTAGTGTCCCCATTGGAAGATTATCTCATTTAGTAATAAAATTACTTTTCTAAGACGACCTAAAATTTGGGGATTTTCTTTTACGTTCACTTTCAATGATAATGGTAAACAGGACAAATAGAGAGGGTGAATCTCCTTAACGGGGACACAGACAGCAGTAAAAACTGACAGGTGTTCTAATCCACCTCCACTCTATCCGAAACCATCGCTTACAGCTGTACCTGATTTGTAACACAGTCCCTCCGTCCCTCTTTCCTCGTCACTTGTCCCTCATTTTAGTCTGATCTATAGAGTTGTATATAAAATGCACTTTTTTATCTTTCAAAAAGTGTTTCCCAGCGCTAAACCTTTCATAAAAATGTCTAAATTGCTGCATTTGTAAATTTCAGAAGCCAATATAAAGGAAAAGTAAAAAGTAATAAGTAAAAAAAGAAAAGAAAAGAAAAGTAAAAGTAGAAAAAAGTTAAAGTAAAAAAAAAAAATCACTTGTGGGTTTAACTAACATTTTTTTTGTATAATGCTATAAGGGGGCGTGGCAGGGGGTGTGTCCTATGCCTACCTTCTTTTGCTTATAGGTGTCCCTCATTCCCATCCTGAAAAGTTGTGTCCAAAACTAAAAAAAAAAAAAAGTTTTGCCTTTAGTTTTTTCCTTTCTGCAACAGAGGCACTTTAAAGTGTTACTACACCCAGGAGCCTGCATTCACTATATCTGGTCTCCTCAGGAGCCTGCATTCACTATATCTGATCTCCTCAGGACCCTGCACTCACTATATCTGGTCTCCTCAGGAGCCTGCACTCACTATATCTGGTCTCCTCAGGAGCCTGCATTCATTATATCTGGTCTCCTTAGGAGCCTACATTCACTATATCTGGTCTCCCACAGTACACAGAACATGGAAATGCAATTATTTTAGTAATTATAAACTGCTAAATACCTTTTCTCATCAGCAGTATATAGCAGTCTTGAGGCTTCTAACGGTGTTTGGTTAAAGCTTGTAGGAGGAGTTTTCATTCTCCTCTGATTGTCCTATGAGGCGGCAGGACCCCTCACCTTCTGCTTGGACAGTGCTGATTGGCCCTGTGCTGATCACATGCACTCTTTCAAGAAGAAAAAAAAAAACTCTCTAGCAATACACACCAAACTGAGCATGTGCAGAGTGCCTCCCAGGCTCTGTTCTATCAGGAAATGGATTGGGGACAGTGGAAGAAGGGGAGGATCAGAGAAGACAGGATCAAACAGCCTTTTTTAGACAATGCTGGGGGTTTACCCCTTAGGTTCCACAGCATGGTTTACTGCATATACAGACTGCTTTTACTGTTGTGGGATTAGTAACACTTTAATGGTATAATGGTCCACATGGGGAGCTGGAAAGTAAAAAAAAAAGAAAAAGAAAAGGTGAACTTTTAGTCCTTCTCCACTCTATCCAAAAGTAAAAAAAAGAAAGTAGAAAAAAGTTTTGCCTTTAGTTAGTTATACTTTAAACTATTTATTTTTATATAATCTTAAAAAAAGTTCATCGCTTCAAGAAAAGAAAAAAAAGGGAATGAATTATTGAATTATCCTAATCCACAGTATATTTCACCGAATGATGGATGACCCAAGCATTCTGCAATGTCTTCGGGTGGGGTGAAGTACTGTTTGGAGTTTTTTTTTTGTTTTTTTTTATTAACTTTATAGTCAAGATGAATTATATTGTTTGAAACAAGCATTTGGAAGAGAATTAAATATTTCAAATATAATTTAGCAGTCTGACCAATCAATTATGCTGCTGTTTATTTTGTGTAAAGTTCAGAAGCAGAGGACTGCACGTTGTTTAAATTGTGAATATCATCCACAGCAGTAATTCTACGAGTTCAACATATAAATAAAATATAATAAAAGTAAAAACATGAAAAGAAAAATTGCATATGTTTAATTTTAGTTTTTGTTTTCTTTAGCTGGATAGTAATATGGCTGAATAAACTGCAACCGACTAGGAAGAAAATACCTGCTGTCTTCATAGATAGTCAGGTTGTGAAAAAATACAAATCCATCTACTTCAAAAATAGAAAATATGAATAAATAAATAGAGAACCCTCAAATACACAGAACCCGGTACCCACAGTTCATTCAGAGGAAGGAAAAAAAATCCTATAAAGCATGGTTCACTATCCCTCTTACTGACACCAAAGATGGGGCACTATTCCTCCCACTGACACCAATGATGGGACACTATTCCTCCCACTGACACCAATGATGGGACACTATTCCTCCCACTGACACCAATGATGGGACACTATTCCTCCCACTGACACCAATGATGGGACACTATTCCTCCCACTGACACCAATGATGGGACACTATTCCTCCCACTGACACCAATGATGGGACACTATTCCTCCCACTGACACCAATGATGGGGCATTATTCCTCCCACTAACACCAATGATGGAGCACTATTCGCTATAACTAGAGTTGGGCCGAACAACCCCCGGTATTGGGGGTCCGGGTACTGCCCTGGGGGAAATGTATCAATGCAAAAAATATATTTTTTTTTAAAAAGATTGTTTTTAAAAGAGCAGTGACTTTAGCCACTTGCTTACTGGGCACTTAAACCCCCTTCCTGCCCAGGCCAATTTTCAGCGCTGTCACTCTTTGAATGATGATTACGCGGTCATAAGACACTGTACCCAAATAGAATTTTCATCATTTTTTTTACACAAATAGAGCTTTGTTTTGGTGGTATTTAATCACTGCTGGGTTTTTTATTTTTTGCTAAAAAACAAAAAAAAGACAGGAAATTATGATTTCGTAGTCTGTTATAACATTTTGAAAACAGGTAATTTTTCTCTCTTTCATTCATGGGCACTTCTAGGCTGCACTGATAGGCACTGATAAGGCGGCAGTGATGGGCACTTATGAGGTGGCACTGGTGGGCAATGATAGGTGGCACTGATGGGCACTGAGAGAGTGTACTAATGGATGGCACTGATAGGTGGCACTGATGGGCACTGAGAGAGTGTACTGATGGATGGCACTGATAGGTGGCACTGAAGGGCACTGATAGGCGGTACTGATAGGTGGCACTGATGGGCACTGGTAGGTGACACTGATAGGCAGCACTGATAGGTGGCACTGATGGGCACTGATTGGCAGCACTGATGGGCGCTGATAGGTGGCACTGGTGGGCATTGATAGGTAGCACTGATGGGCACTGGTAGGTTGCACTGGTGGGTGCTGATAGGCAACACTGATATGGACTGGTAGATGGCACTGCATAGCAGCAATGGCTCTCCCTGTTTGGGACCGATGTCCCTCTGACCGAAGCCAGTTATCAGCTTGCACAGCTGATCACATAATAAGGGGCCAGGATCGGCTCCTTGCTCTGATCTGTGATCGGCCGAGTCTAACTGACTCACTGATCACAGAGCGCTCCATTCGCCACACAAGGGGCGCGATCTCGGGAGGATGTACATGGACACCCTCCCGGCAATTAAGGCCTGTGCTGCAGTCGTCTTTCGGCTATAGCACGGGCGGGAGGTAGTTAATGATGCTTAAAGTGAAACGATAAAAATGAAAAATTCCTTTAAATATAGTGCCTGGGGGTACCCTTAGTCTGACTGTAAAGTGGTGCATCTGTACCCTGAATAGAACCCGCTGCAGCAAACATTACAAAAAAAATGACATTTCAATTTCCGGCAATACAAAGACCCTCCAGGTCTGGTATGCATTTTAAGGGGAACCCCACGGCAAACTTTAAAAAAAAAAAAAAAAACGGATTGGGGTCACCCCCAGAATCCATACCAGATCCATATCCGACCATGTAGCCCCAATGAAAAAAATAAAAAACTATATGTAGCTCCATCGTCAATCACAACGCCTGCCGCACCACCGGATCCGAAAAAAGAAGTGAAAAAAAACAGAAAATTGTACAATACTTACTGTAATTTTCTTTTTCTGGTGCCTGTCCATGGCAGCATACCTGTGACAAGCTCCGCCTTGGCTCCTCCCTCAGGACTAGTGAATATCATAAAAGAAACGGTTAGCACAACCCCAGCATTCTCCGTAGTATAGAATACCGAGGTTGGGATTGTATGCTGTCATGGATAGACACCAGGAAAAGAAAATTACGGTAAGTATGGTACAATTTTCTGTTTTCCTAGTGCCTCCATGGCAGCATACCTGTGACAAATAACTAGCTGAGACAGGTGGGATGATGCTTATTAAGTTATTAAGTTTATTTGAAAAAGGTTATTATTTAGAAGAAGCAAAGGCTGATTTTATAGCCTGTCTGCCAAACTCCACCAATGAGAGAGCTCCTGGATCCACCCTGTAATGTTTTAGAAACGTATGTTGGGACTATCATGTTGCTGCCCTACATATGGTTTAGCCCCTTTGACCTGTACACCTTCTTGATGAGTTAAACGATCCATGAGGCTATTGTTCTCGCTGATGCTTCCTTGCCTTTGTTCTTGCCCCAGGGGATTATAAACTATGAGTCTCTGAAGGACACCATGGCTTGCAGAAAGTATCTCAAAATGGAGGCAATATCCAGCTCATGAAGCGAGCCTGAATCCTGCTCTGAAAACATTGGGAGTGCCCGTGGTTCTAATATACTCGAGGAAGATGCAACTTTGGGAATAAATCCTCGTACCGTTCTGAGCTCCACTCTGTTGAGATTAAATGATTATGAACTGCTCCCAATGTTTGTAGCTCTGAAACTCTTCTGCAAGATGCTATGGCTATTAGAAAAGTCAGTTTCAAAGTTAGATTCCACAGTGACGCTGGCTCTGAAGGGGCAAAAGGTTGGTTGGCTAAAGATTCTAGGACGATACACAGGTCCCAGGTGGGAAAAATGTATTTAGTTGGTGGACAGATCTTTTTGACAGCCTTAAAGAATTGGATTATTAAGGAATCCTCGGCCCATCTCTTACTGGTTGCTGCTGAAATTTCTGCAATCTGTACTTTAGGTGTACTCAGGCCTAGACCTAAGTCCAGGCCGCCTGTAAAACTTCTAGAAGTTGAGAGGAGGATAGTAAATCCTCATCGAAGCTTCTGCCAACCGCAAAAGCCCTGAATTTGTTCCATACTTTGTCATACATACTGTTTGTTGATGGCTTTCTTGCTCTGAGCAGGGTTGAAATAATTTTGGTAGTACAAAGGCCAAACGGGAGGCTCTGGAATTTAAGTTGGACCTGCCCTACCGCAAACCTCAGATATTTCTGAAATGGTGGAAGTATAGGTATGTGCAAGTAGGCATCCTGCAGATCTATCGACAGCATCCAGTCCCCTGGCTGGACTAATCGGATAATTGTTTGGAGTGACTCTTGAACTTTTCTAGAAATATGTAGTGATATAGTCTTTTTAGGTCTATTACTGGACTCCAACCGCCAACTTCCAACTAGAAACAGGGTAGAGTAGAAACCCGAAAACCTTTCGGATGGATGCACCTGGATCACTGCTAGTTGTTCCTGCAGGGAGAGAAGAAACTGCTGTAAAGCTTCCAATTTTTGAGGAGACTTTGATACCCTTGTTAGAGTAAAGAAGTCATTGGGGGGTTTGTCTAGAAACATCCAAAAGTGTCCGTACTTGACTGTGAAGACCACCCAGGGGTCTCTGCATTTTTGGTCCCAGATTTTGGAGAAATGCTTTAATCTGGCACCCACTGGGATCGCCTGGGTTGGCCTGGCATCAAAAGGATTTCATAGAATCCTGTGGGGTAGGCAAGGGTCTCTGTCTACGGGTCTTGAAGAAGGAGGACTGTGTCCTTCTCCAATTTTGTCTAAAGCCTTTCCTCTGCCTGGATTGCCTGTAGTCATTGTTTTTGAAATGTTGAAACCTGGGCACGAATGCCCTGGTGCGCCTGGGTCGTCTGTCTTGGGGTAACATGCCTGATTTTCTGCCTTTAACATGAGAGATGGCCTTGTCCAATCTTTCGCCAAACAAGGCCTTACCATCAAACGGTATTTTAAACCAGTTTTGTTTTTTTTAATTTCTTACCCACCTATTATAAAGACCTTTCTTTTCCTAGAGCTCTCAGCAGGACCAACTCTTAAGGCAGCGTCAGGTGCCCTACTGGAAAAATTAAATAGGGAGGAAAGGAGGGGCAGAGACAGAGGAAACACCTCTGTCCTAACCTCAGTACATGAGGGCAAAAGGTGCGAGTCTTGCCCTTCCCCAAAATGGCTGCCTTGGCCTCAGGGATCACTGCACACGTGCCGACTGGCGGCCCCAGGACCCAGAAGTCTTGACCGCCGGCGTCTGCACAGAGCACAGCGGAAGATGCCAGGAACAGTAAAGAAGCCGGCGCGAAGCGCGGGGACTATGGGGGTGAAGGGAGTACACAGGAGGAGGGTCTGCACAAGGAAAGGAGCAGGAGAAACAAGGAAAGACAGAATATGCAAAAGGAACCTGGGGACAGAGAAAAGAAAAAAGAAAATAGCTGCTACCTCTGTTTGCCAAGCCAGAGCAAGCGCCTAAAACAATACTGCAGGTGAAGCTCTTGGTTAAGAGACAAACTGCTTGTCCCAAAAGACCCTACAGAAGGGACTCCCATCCTTATAAGCGCGTTTAGCTGCCGAAGAGAAGGGACTGCATCCAGGAGAGGCTGAACCCAGACGGAAGCTGCCGAATGCAGAAGGTAAGGACGTTCGATGTTCACTGCCATGAGATATGAGGGGAAAAAAGGAGAATGCTAGGGGGTGTGCTAACTGTTTCTTTTATGATATTCACTAGTCCTGAGGGAGGAGCCAAGGCGGAGCTTGTCACAGGTATGCTGCCATGGAGGCACCAGGAAAATGCTTTGCCCGCAACAAAGACTAACCGCTGAATGCCTGCTCTGCTGTTTGACAGCTCTTAACCCGTTGCAGCCCTTGCTATAGCGGGATGATGGCTACATCGCTGGCGTACTTTGCCAGGCAACGCGCTTTGTGATCGATGAGTTCCAAGGACACAGCTGATCACAGGATCGGGGTAAAGGGCCAATCAGCCTGTCAATCACAGGAAGTGTGCTGAAGCGCCCTCCACTGTCACCTAGCAGAGGAACAAAGCAGCAGACAGAAATGAGAGTCGTGCTCTAGATTGAGACAGGCACACACTAAAGAGGGATATGCTTTGTTCATATTTCATGTCTGAGGTTTACAACCACTGTAAGTCATAGCTTGGTGTTACATAAAAATGCTTTGTATTCCTTGTTTTTCAACAGTTCAATAAAGCTGCCGGGTAGTTTACCAACATCCTCTGAATTAGCCTCATTCACTGAAGATTTAAGTTGTTTCTTCCTGTCCAAGAATTGATGAATCCTACATGGACACATCGCGGTAATGAAACAGCCTCTTAACCTTTCATATAAATGATTGGATGTGTTCAGGAAGTTGAAGTGATACATCAATATGTCTGTTCCCCGGGGCTCTCGTTTTACCGATTAGAAATGATGGCTAAGAGGCTCACAAAGACGCCGCTAAGGATTTAAAGGGAACCAGTGCTGAGAAAAATACGGAGCCTTCCATGAAAAAGTGAATGTGATAGTTGCCTGACTGCCTCTGGTCTAAAGCCGCGTACACACGATCGGATTTTCCGAGGGGAAATGTTCGATGACAGGCTGTTGGCAGATAATCCGACCGTTTGTACGCTCCATCGGACAATTGTTGGCCAACTTTCCGCCAACAAATGTTGGATGACAGGTTTTCAAATTTTCCGCGGACAAATGTCTGTTGTCGGATTTTCCGAGCGTGTGCACACAAGTCCGTCGGACAAAAGTCCAAAGTACAAACACGCATGCTCAGAAGCAAGGAGGAACCGGAAGCGGTCGGTCTTGTAAACTAGTGTTCGTAATGGAGAATTAACATATCCTGTAGTTTTTAAGATCAAAGATACAACTATGTTGGTGTCCCTTGTCAATTTTACATTGTATTTTATATAATGTAACTGCCGACTCCCAAACTGTCATTTGAAGTAAAACACACAGCCAAGTATTATTCTACACAATTTTTTTATTGTGCATTTAAAAAAAGAAAACAAATAAAATTAGACATGATATCTGCCAATAGAACTTAACCAAAAAGTACATTCTATGCATCCAAAAATATAGAAAATATACCAAATCAAATCATTATTATTCAACCAAAAAAAATAATGTCAAAGCAATAACTCCAAGGCCAATAATAAATAACACGTTATCATACCTCCCAACTTTTTGAGATGGGAATGAGGGACACCTATCAGCAATAGTATGCAGGCATAGGACACACCCCTTGCCAAGCCCCCTTAAAAGAGAACTGTACAAAAAAAAGCAGATTGGTTAAACCCACAAGTGCTTTTTTTAACCACTACTATTCCTTTATATTGGCTTTTGGAATGTACAAATGCAGCCATTTAGAAATCAGATGAAAGGTTTAGCACTGGAAAACACTTTCTGATAGATAAAAAGTGCATTTTATATACAACTATATAGATCAGACCAAAATGAGGGACAAATGAGGAGGAAAGAGGGACAGAGGGACATTGCTCCAAATCAGGGACAGTCCATCCAAATCAGGGACAGTTGGGAGGTATGCATTATCTCCTCCTGGTTGACGAACGGCTGTTCAAAAACTAACTGAAAAGCGCAAAATGAAAAGTGCGAAATGAAAAGCGCGAATCAACACCCACCAAACTTCTACTAACACGAAATTAGCAGAAGGAGCCCAAAGGGTCGCGCTAAAGAGCTGAAAAATCACGTAGTATATCACTACGTTCATGTTTGTTGGCCGACAATTCCTTGCCGTTTGTAGACAAGAACAAGTTTGGGCCAACGCCCTTCAGACAAAAGTCCACGGTTTTGTTGGACAACAAATACGATCGTGCGTACGAGGCTTTAGTGCTTCCCAGGCCACTGAGCCAGAACCAACATGTGGATCCAAACAAACATGCGGAACTGAACAAAGTGAAGTCAGGACTCCCAATCTGCAATTTCCTAATCCTTTCCGATTTTTGTCTGTTTAAAAAATAAATTGCTTTAGGCCTGGAGATCACTTAAAGAGGAACTGCACTCTGCTCACATAATTTGTAATAAAAAGAAACATCTTTGCCATCCTGAAGCTTCCCTCCAACCACTTTGCATATTATTTTATATATACTGGGATTCTGTACTTGCCAAATATGCTGCAGAAATCTCCCTCCATTGAGTCTGGCTGCAGCCATGTTAACTGTGGGCAGCTGAAGCTGAGGAGTTTTTCCAAGAGCTTTAGTAAAGAGACTATGATGTAGGCTCTTTACCATGTGATCAGCCGTGTCCAATCACAGCTGATCACAGTGTAAAAAGGAAGTGGCGGTTATCGGCACTCCTCTATTCACGCTGACAGCACAGGGGGGGAGATCTGCACTAATAATCAGTGCAATCATTATCAGTGCAGCCAATCCAAAACCAGTATAACTTCTCTTTAGTAGGGGCTTCAATCATGTATGCCTTTTACAGCGAACTGACAGTTTAGAATATAATTTCAGCAAAAAAAAAACATCACGTCAGCCTGCCTGTAAATGACAGGTACTCTTTAAAAACCACTGGCAAGGGCTTTGCGCTCCCACTTGGCGCCTGTCCTCGCACAATCCGCACGTAAACATTTCTTTAATGAGAAGACAGGCGAGGTCACGATCGGATGGTTAATTTATGTTTCCTGAGGAGCTTCAATTTTCTGTAAAGAGTCTGCGTAAATATTGTGGTTTTCTCATATTTTCATAATGGCATATTTCTGGTCTCCAGGAATTGCTTAAATTGGTGTAACGCGGAGAATGTTTGATTTTTAAATCCCGGGAGTGCGTCATCCCTGTTTTCTCTCATTCATGCACTACGTGCCGTCTTTAAAGTATACCTGTCATGGGAGATATATGAGAAGGCTCCTATTGTTGACCTCCTTCTCAAAATGCTACTTGCCTGGCTCTCTCTGGTTTCAGCACTTTTACCGAGTCTCTGACCTGGAATAAGGATCCACACAGCTGGCCACAGGTAGATCTTAGGACAAGGAGAGGAAGCTTTCGGTAACATAAACGGTAGATTGGAGAAATGTAGGGTTTTAAGGGTTAAGGTTCGGCATTAGGAACTACGGTGTATCCGGAAAGTATTCACAGCACTTCACTTTTCCCACATTTTCTTATGTTACAGCCTTGTTTCAAAATGGATTAAATTCTTTATTTTTCTCAAAATTCTTCAGACAATACCTCATAATGACAACTTGAAAGAAGTTTGTTTGAAATCTTTGTAAGTTTATTAAAAATAAAAAAACGAATAAAAATCCTATGTACATAAGTATTCACAGCCTTTCCTCAATACTTTGGTGAAGCACCTTTGGCACCAATAACAGCCTCGAGTCTTTTTGAGTATGATGCTACAAGCTTGGCACACCTATTTTTGGTCAGTTTCTCCCATTCTTCTTTGCAGGACCTCTCAAGCTCCATGAGGTTGGATGGGGAGCGTCGGTGCACAGCCATTTTCAGATCTCTCCAGAGATGTTCAATCGGGTTCTGGCTGGGCCACTCAAGGGAATTCACAGAGTTGTCCCGTAGCCACTCCTTTGTTATCTTGGCTGTGTGCTTTGGGTTGTTGTCCTGTTGGAAGATGAACCTTCACTCCAGTCTGAGGTCCAGAGCGCCCTGGAGCAGGTTTTCATCAAGGATGTCTCTGTAGATTGCTGCATTCATCCTTCCCTCAATCCTGACTAGTCTCCCAGTTCCTGCCACTGAAAAACATCCCCGAGCATGATGCTACCACCACCATGCTTCACTGTAGAGATTGTATTGGCCAGGTGATGAGTGGTGCCTGGTTTCCTCCAGACATGACTCTTGCAATTCAGGCCAAAAAGTTCAATCTTTGTTTCATCAGACCAGAGAATTTTGTCTCTCATGGTCTGAGAGTCCTTCAGGTGCCTTTTGGCAAACTCCAGATGGGCCTTCATGTGCCTTTTACTGAGGAGTGACTTCCGTCTGGCCACTCTACCATACAGGCCTGATTGGTGGAGTGCTGCAGAGATGGTTGTTCTTCTGGAAGGTTCTCCTCTCTCCACAGAGAAACGCTGGAGCTCTGTCAGAGTGACCATCGGGTTCTTGGTTACCTCCCTGACTAAGGCCCTTCTCCCCCAATCACTCAGTTTGGCCAGCAGGCGGCCCGCTCTAGGAAGAGTCCTGGTGGTTCCAAACTTCTTCCATTTACGGATGATGGAGGCCACTGTGCTCATTAGGACCTTCAATGCTGCAGAAATGTTTCTGTACCCTTCACCAGATCTGTGCCTCCATACAATCCTGTCTCCGGAGTCTACAGATAATTCCTTGGACTTCATGGCTTGGTTTGTGCTCTGACATGCACTGTTAACTGTGGGATCTTATATAGACAGGTGTGTGCCTTTCCAAATCAACTGAATTTACCACAGGTGGACTCCAATCAAGTTGTAGAAACATCTCAAGGATGATCAGTGGAGACAGGATGCACCTGAGCTCAATTTTGAGTGTCATGGCAAAGGCTGTGAATACTTATGTACATGGGATTTTTTATTTTTATTTTTAATAGATTTACAAAGGTTTGAAATAAACTTCTTTCACGTTGTCATTAGGGGGTATTGTTTGTAGAATTTTGAGGAAAATAATGAATTTAATCAATTTTGGAATAAGGCTGTAACATAAGAAAATGTGGAAAAAGTGAAGCACTGTTGATACCCTCCGACTGCACTGAAGATTACAGATGGTTGAATCTGTGCTTTTTCCATGCTGGGCTTACACAATGCAGCTCAACCTTGTCTGGCAGGAAGACAGACCTGATCTTTCTCTGCTGCAGTTTAGTAAAGCAAGCCGTAAATGATACAATTTTCTTTCCTGCAATTACAGGTTGCAGGAAAGTAAAATTGTTTGGTTCCCCCATCAACGCATTGTTGCAAGTCTTTGTTTAGGCCTCCAACTGATCAGATCTTCCGATGCCAGTCTGGATCTTCAAAGGTAATGGAGATTCCTCTTTTAGGCTTCTGCTCCTTCCTTTCCTCAGCTCCCAGCCTGGAGGCAAAGCCCCCTCCAGCTCCGGGGGTCCCCTCCCAGGCCACACAACAGCAACCTCAGCACTTAATCTTCCACCCAACTTCCCTACTGGCTAGCCTCCTCTGCCTGGGGACTGGCAAGATTCCCTCAAGTATGCAGATAAGGACCACCTGGCCTACCCCCACTAACTTCCAGAAGCTTCTCCAAGCTTCTAGATCCAGGGGGAGGTACTGGAGACCTAAACTGTAGAGCCATCCAGTCTGACTTGCAGTAACCCGACCTAATTACAGGCTCACACAGCTACCATGAGTCATAACATAATTTTACCTACACTAGTTGCACACTAGAGGGTGCTACATATGTAATCCTAATCCTTAGGCAGGCATGTAAACCAGACAGATATGATTAAAGTGGTTGTAACGTTTTCTTTTTGACTTGTACCTACAGGTAAGCCTATAATAAAGCTTACCTGTAGGTACAGTGAATATCTCCCAAAACTTGCACTGTTTAGGAGATATTTACACTGCATACAGCCGGTGAAGTCACCGGCGCATGCGCATACCCCGTGACGTCCTGACAGAGCTCTGTGCCACGTGTAACTGTGATGTGATGTCATTGCGGCTCCGCCAATCAGACGGCTGGAGCACTCGAACCCATAAAAAAGACAGAAGTGAAGTTGGAAGTCCTGTCAGCAGTGACAGCGCAGCACTGGAGGGCTTCATTCTAAGGTATTTCATAATGTGCTAGTATGCAATGCATACTAGCACCTTGTGCAGGGCTTAAAAAAAAAAGTGTGGTTTACTACTGCTTTAAGAATTGAAGTTACACCTTCGGTTGTATTCATTGTGTGCTTGGGTGTATTTTGAGGCTCCCAGATAGCGCTACGAGATACGTGAACATACATTTAGAGTCTTTAACCACTTCAGCCCGGGAAGATTTGGCTGCTGAATGACCAGGCCATTTTTTGCGCTTCGGCACTGCGTCACTTTAACTGACAATTGCGCGGTCGTGCGGTGCTATACCCAAACAAAATTGACGTCCTTTTTTTCCCACAAATAGAGCTTTTTTTGAGGGGTATTTGATCATCTCTGCGGTTTTTATTTTTTCCGCTATAAACAAAAAAGAGCGACAATTTTGAAAAAAACACAATATTTTGTACTTTTTGCTATAATAAATATCCCCCTTTTTTTTTTTTTTTAAAAAGCAAATTTTTTCTTAGTTTAGGCCGATATGTATTCTTCTACATATTTTTGGTAATAAAAATCACAATAAGCGTATATTGATTGGTTTGCGCAAAAGTTATAGTGTCTACAAAATAGGGAATAGATTTATAGCATTTTTATTTTATTTATTTATTTTTTACTAGTAATGGTGGCGATCTGCGATTTTTATCGGGACTGCGACATTATGGCGCACACATCGGACGCTTTTGACACATTTCTGGGACCATTGTCATTTATACAGTGATCAGTGCTATTAAAATGCACTGATTACTGTATAAATGTCACTGGCAGGGAAGGGGTTAACACTAGGGGGAGATTAAGGGGTTAAGTGTGTTTGCTGTGTGTGTTTCTAACTGTAGGGGGGAGGTGTCTGACCTAGAGGAAATAACAGATCTTGGTTCCTAGCTATTAGGAACTCAGGATCTGTCTCTCCTCACAGAACAGAACAGGGATTTGTGTGTTTACCCACACACAACACACGTCCCTGTTCTGCCTCTCGTGCCCACGATCGCTCGTGGCCGGCGGTCATCGCGACCGTCGGCCACGAGCATCGGCACCCCCCGCAGTGCAGCGGCGCGTGCCCTGAGCCTCCGGTGGCGCGCCTGCTATCCCGCTTAAAGGAGCCGACGTATAGCTACGACAGCTCGCGGGATCATGCCGACCTGCCGCAGTATAATGAAGGGCGGCTGGTCGGCAAGCGGTTAAACTGGACATGGGTTACTTTTAACAACAAAATAAAAAAAAAATTGGTTTGATTACTTATGCTACACCAAAATTGACAGCAAAATGTATTTTCAGCAAAGTTCAGATCAGGATGGTGGAGGCCGTGGTCGTCAGTCACTCAATCCCCAATTAATTGGTGCTGCAGGTAATTTCAGCTTCAGCGCGATTGTCAAAAAAGGTCGACTTTGAAGATTTTCCCTGTACTGTCAGAAGCCTTGAGACAAGCAAAGTGCGAATAAAAATAAGCTCAAAATGTGAATTTGAAACGGATAAAGTCCAAAAAAAAAAAGTGAACCTAGTTCTTTAGTGGCTTTCATGTTATAAGAGCTCATTCATACCAGGTGCATTGGGCTGCAATGTATGTCACAGCATGCCGCAGTCCACAATGCTGGATGACGTGTCTTTTTGTGACATTTCAATAAAGTTAAAACAGAAAAAAATAAACGGTGCAATGGGTTGTATACACGCATCACAACACCCTATGGGGCCACATGGGAAGCTTTCGTCTGGCATATGAACACCACGTAACCTCTCTGATGAAGGGGTCCCGTTGCTCCTTATTTAGAAGATCATCTATATAAACGTTCAGGCGATTTCTCAGAGATCCGTGGTGAGCTGGAGATACACACTGATCAGCCATAACATTATGACCACCCACCTAATATTGAGTAGGCCCTTTCGTGGCATGGACTCCACTAGACAAAGCATCACACTGCCTCCACCGTCTTGCCTTCTTCCCATGGTGCATCCTGGTGCCATCTCTTCCCCGGGTGATGCACACTCACCCGGTCATCCACATGATGTATAAGAAGACATGATTCATCAGACCAGGCCACCTTTTTTTCCATTGCTCCCACAGATGCATGATAGGATTGATATCTGGAGAATTTGAAGTCCAGGTCAACACCTCAAACATGTTGTTGGGTTCCTCAAAGCATTTTTGAATTCATCAGACCGGACCACCTTCTTCCATTGCCAGGGCCGGATTAGCCACAAGGCCACCGAGGCCAGGCCTCGGGGCGGCAGTGGTGTAGGGGCGGCGCCGCTCCTGCAGCAACTTCGCGGCCGCCCCCCTTTTCGTGCTGCAGTCTATTATGGGCACCAGTGCCCATAGAAAGATGGCCGCGAGCCGACCACGAAACTGCGCATGCGCCGTTCCGAAGCCGGCCGGCCGGGCTCGGGAAAGCTCGTAAGCGCTCGGCCGGTCGGCGCATGCGCAGTAGCGTACTTGCGCCGGGCGGCGCATGCGCAGTAGTGTACTTGCGCCGCCCGGCGCCATTTTTGAAAAAATAGCAAGTAATGTCAGCGGTGCGGCGGCGAGGGAGAAAGATGACATCTCTCATTGCCCGCACCGCTGTTCCGCCCTCCTCCTTCTGGTGGCAGGCAGCATGGCAAGGGACATCCCAATCTGGTGGCAAGTGACATCCCAATCTGGTGGCAAGTGACATCCCCATCTGGTGGAAAGTGACATCCCCATCTGGTGGCAAGTGACATCCCAATCTGGTGGCAAGTAACATCCCCATCTGGTGGCAGGCAGCGTGGCAAGTGACATCCCCATCTGGTGGCAGGCAGCGTGGCAAGTGACATCCCCATCTGGTGGCAGGCAGTGTGGCAAGTGTTATCCCCATCTGGCGGCAGGCAGCGTGGCAAGTGACATCCCCATCTGGCGGCAGGCAGCGTGGCAAGTGACATCCCCATCTGGCGGCAGGCAGCGTGGCAACTGACATCCCCATCTGGCGGCAGGCAGCGTGGCAAGTGACATCCGCATCTGGCGGCAGGCAGCGTGGCAAGTGACATCCGCATCTGGTGGCAGGCAGCGTGGCAAGTGTTATCCCCATTTGGCGGCAGGCAGCGTGGCAAGTGTTATCCCCATCTGGTGGCAGGCAGCGTGGCAAGTGTTATCCCCATCTGGTGGCAGGCAGCGTGGCAAGTGACATCCCCATCTGGTGGCAGGCAGCGTGGCAAGTGTTATCCCCATCTGGTGGCAGGCAGCGTGGCAAGTGTTATCCCCATCTGGTGGCAGGCAGCGTGGCAAGTGTTATCCCCATCTGGCGGCAGGCAGCGTGGCAAGTGTTATCCCCATCTGGTGGCAGGCAGCGTGGCAAGTGTTATCCCCATCTGGTGGCAGGCAGCGTGGCAAGTGTTATCCCCATCTGGTGGCAGGCAGCGTGGCAAGTGACATCCCCATCTGGTGGCAGGCAGCGTGGCAAGTGACATCCCCATCTGGCGGCAGGCAGCGTGGCAAGTGACATCCCCATCTGGCGGCAGGCAGCGTGGCAAGTGTTATCCCCATCTGGCGGCAGGCAGCGTGGCAAGTGTTATCCCCATCTGGTGGCAGGCAGCGTGGCAAGTGTTATCCCCATCTGGTGGCAGGCAGCGTGGCAAGTGACATCCCCATCTGGTGGCAGGCAGCGTGGCAAGTGACATCCCCATCTGGCGGCAGGCAGCGTGGCAAGTGACATCCCCATCTGGCGCCAGGCAGCGTGGCAAGTGACAACCCCATCTGGTGGCAGGCAGCGTGGCAAGTGATATCCCCATCTGGTGGCAGGCAGCGTGGCAAGTGACATCCCCATCTGGTGGCAGGCAGTGTGGCAAGTGACATCCCCATCTGGTGGCAGGCAGCGTGGCAAGTGATATCCCCATCTGGCGGCAGGCAGCGTGGCAAGTGACATCCCCATCTGGTGGCAGGCAGCGTGGCAAGTGATATCCCCATCTGGTGGCAGGCAGCGTGGCAAGTGATATCCCCATCTGGTGGCAGGCATGGTGGCAAGTGACAAGAGATGGTGGCAAGTGACATGCTCAGGGCTCCCAATGATTCTGCATTATGGTGAGTTGAACTATTTCAGTTTATATTACAATGTAATGATAGGAATAATGTGTTTCAATCATCCTGACACCATAACAACCATGGTGCCGGGGATGATTGAAGCACTAACAGCAGCCATTGCCTTGAAAATTTGCCTGCGAAAAATCCTTACCCCTCGCGCGCTTACCCTGAAGTATTTTTAGTCTGTACAATTAAAGCCAGTTATTTTCAGTGTTCTCGTGTATGGAGATATGTTTTTAATTGATCTATTGTAGAAGTCATCGATAAAGGACGTGGTGTGTGTGTGTGTGTGGGGGGGGGGGCGGTATTGAAGGACCCGGCCTTGGGGCGGCAAAGGGAGTAAATCCGGGCCTGTCCATTGCTCTGTGGCCCAGCTCTGATGCTCACGTGCCCATTGGTTGTGAACTTTGGTTGACTTTTGGTTGTGAACACGGGGCAGCATGGGCACCCTGACCTGTCTACGGCTACACAGCCGCATACTCAACAAACTGTGATGCTCTGTGTATTCTGACACCTTTCTAGCAGAGTAATTGTTGATGTTTTCAGCAATTTGATCTCCAGTAGCTATTGGATTGGACTACATGGAGCAACCTTCGCTCCTCATGTCCATCAGTGACTCTTTGCCGCCCATGACCATGTAACCAGTTCTCCTTCGTTGGGCCACCTTTGGTTGGTCCTGATGAACAGTGGCGGCCTGTCCATTATGAGCACCCCTCTCTCTACTTCACCCCCATATATGGTAATGGATAGATTCATGCATAGCATGAATCTATACACGGCCGCCACGGCCACCCCCTATTCATGCGGCACTGGGTGCATGAATTACAGCGGCGGGGGTTATTTTTTTAAGCACCTGATTAGAACCAGAGGCTCTAATAGGCTTCAAAATCGGGTGGGATCGGGGCGCAGAAGATCCCACCCAGGTGTGTTACAACTGCGAATGAAAATTCGCTGTTGAAACACTGCTCCTCAATCTAGCCAACCAGAAGCAGGTGTGAGACCCGTTTTCCAATTGGCCGAAAAGAGAAGTCTCCCGATTGGCCACCAAGAAGGGGGAAGGAAATGGAAGCCACCGTGATGACCCAGAGAACGAGAGGCCGCCGAACAAGGGAAGCCGCCGGTGATGGGGTACGTGTGACCGACTGCCCGACCGACTGACCGGGGAGGTGGGGGGGGATACTGTTCTGACCACTGCAAATCAGAAACATCCCACAAGAGCTGCAGTTTTGGAGTTACTCTGACCCATTGCAAGTTTGTCTTTGTAAAAGTTGCTTGTGGGCAGGTTGCCTACAGAATGTTAATTAAAGTGGATATCAAACAGTGTTGGTGCTGCGCTGTTATGCCGCGTACACACGGTCGGAATTTCCAACAACAAATGTTCGATGGGACCTTGTTATCGGAAATTCCGACCGTGTGTAGGCTCCATCGGACATTTGTTGTTGGAATTTCCGACAACAAAAATTTGAGAGCTGGTTCTCAAATTTTCCGACAACAAGATCCGTTGTCGGAAATTCCGATCGTGTGTACACAATTCCAACGCACAAAATTCCACGCATGCTCGGAATCAAGCAGAAGATCCGCACTGGCTATTGACCTTCATTTTTCTCGGCTCGTCATACATGTTGTACGTCACCGCTTTCTTGACATTCCGAATTTCAGACAACATTTGTGTGACCGTGTGTATGCAAGACAAGTTTGAGCCAACATCCGTCGGAAATAAATCCAGGATTTTGTTGTCGGAAAATCCTATCCTGTGTACAGGGCGTTAGTGTGAATGGTCTTATTTTGATCAATCCTTATATTCAGACGGTGTTGATGCTAAAATGTATATGCAATTGTACAGAAAGACAAAGACTATCAATCAGGCAGATTTGGGCATTTTTGCCACGTTTGCATTCCCATAGAAATGAAAATGCGCCATTCACACGTTTTTGCACATTTCTGTGCGCGTTTTTGCGTGATTTTCTGCTCAAATTTAAAAAAGTAAAAATAAAATAGTAATAATATAAACCTTGCGGCACTTACTACGGAACCCCGGCACTCTGTGTCTCTTTAGGCAACAGCCAGTATTCAGCGCAATGAAAATCACACCCAACTTTTGCTGCGGTGCAGAACTTTTTCTCAGCTGCGGGGGCAAAACTTATGATACTGCTCAAAAGGTCCAGTGCTTTCAGAAAATATCCCTGACCTGAGCTCATCATTGCACATCTATTCTAAATGCTTGTATGTGACATCACATACATCACATACATCCCATACACCACACACACATCACACACATCACACACATCACACACATCACATACATCACATACATCCCATACATCACACACATCACATACATCCCATACATCACACACATCACACACATCCCATACATCACACACATCACATACATCCCATACATCACACACATCACATACATCCCATACATCACACACATCACACACATCACATACATCACATACATCACATACATCCCATACATCACACACATCAGATACATCACATACATCACACACATCACATACATCACATACATCACATACATCCCATACATCCCATACATCCCATACATCATATACATCCCATACATCCCATACATCACACACATCACATACATCCCATACATCACACACATCACATACATCACATACATCACACACATCACATACATCCCATACATCCCATACATCACACACATCACATACATCCCATACATCATATACATCCCATACATCCCATACATCACACACATCACATACATCACATACATCACACACATCACACACATCACATACATCACACACATCACATACATCCCATACATCACACACATCACACACATCACATACATCACATACATCACACGCATCACATACATCCCATACATCCCATACATCACACACATCACATACATCCCATACATCATATACATCCCATACATCCCATACATCACACACATCACATACATCACATACATCACATACATCACACACATCACATACATCACACACATCACATACATCCCATACATCTCACACATCACACACATCACATACATCACATACATCACACACATCACATACATCCCATACATCCCATACATCACATACAATAACGTGGGCTGGATGTGAGAGGTGGATCAGCAGCAGGATGAGTGTGGCAGGATAGGTAGATGTGTCTAATCTCTGCTTCCTTTCACCACTCTGCATATCACACATATCATAGATAAGAAGAAGGTACAGCGGTGGAGCAGATGAGAAGGGTTTTCAGCAGTGGGACAGAAGAGCAGGGGGGTTCAGTGGTGGGACAGAAAAGCAGAGGGGGGTAGAGCCATGAGGCAGATGTGAAAGGAGGTGTACTGGTGGGACAGGAGAGCAGGGAGAACAGAGGTTGGGCAGAAGTGCAGGAGGTACATTGGTAAGGCAGATGAGAAAGGGGGTTACAGTGGTGGGGCAGATGAGCAGATAAGTTCAGTGTTAGGACAGATGAGAAGATGGTTCAGCAGTGAGACAGAAGAGCATGGGGGTATGGCGCTGGAGCAGATGTGCAGGGTTGTACAGTGGTAGGGCAGATGAGATAGGGGGAACATTGGTGGGGCAGATGAGCAGGGTGGTACAGTGATGGCGCAGATGTTTAGGGGGTTACAGTGGTGGGGCAGATGTGCAGGAGGTTACAGTGGTGGGGCAGATGTGCAAGGGGTTACATTGGTGGGGCAGATGAGCAGGGGGCTTCAGTGGTGGGACAGTGATCTGAGGTGTGAAGGTGCATGAATTGGGGATTATCTGAAGTGTGAAGTTGCAGGAATTGGGGCTGATCTGGGGCGTGAGAGTGCAGGATGTTAATTTCTCACTACTACTCAAGTAGTTTACAGCATTTACTTTATAAAAAAATCCTTTCGTGATTGAGAGTGCAAAGTTGACATGACTGCTGAGGCGCAATGGGCCTAGGTACAAATGAAATGTAACATAATGGGAAAAAAAAAACCCACCACCCTTGCCCCCTCACCCCATTAAATAAAACACTTACAACCATTAGGTTGGAAAGGGCAACACATAACATGGGAACACATTTAACCAGTGCCAATCTTAGTCGTACTGTGAGCATGCAATTCCAAAAGGGGGGGCCTGTCCTTACCATAAGTGCTGGACAGACAGCCTACTTCCAATTTTTACATCAAGGGCATAGCCCATTACAGCAACTTTAAATGCTGGCAAGGTCAAGAAACAGCAGAAAGCTCTTCCATCCACTTCTTCAAAAATTCCCAAAAATCCCTGGGGGCAAACGTTTTCTGAGCTCAGACCCATCCCATCACCCATGTTTCCACCAATCCTTGGTGACCATCAACCACCTTGTCTGGCACCTGGCCATGCCCCCATCAGTCAAGGCTCTCTTTCCCAATGGGGCTCAAGAGGCCTTCATTTTTGTGTTATAAAATCGGCACGCTCAATTTCTTTGAAAACATTTTTGGCACACTGTGCTCAAAAGGTTGCCTATCCCTGATCTAAAGAATATAGGAAGCTGAAGACAGCAGATATGCATGAAAAACCTATGTAGGGAGATTTATTTATTCTCTGTGTATTATCTGAGGCTGTTCACTTCACTGGGTATACAGTGGGGACAGAAAGTATTCAGACCCCCTTAAATTTTTCACTCTTTGTTATATTGCAGCCATTTGCTAAAATCATTTAAGTTCATTTTTTTCCTCATTAATTTACACACAGCACCCCATATTGACAGAAAAACACAGAATTGATGACATTTTTGCAGATTTATTAAAATAGAAAAACTGAAATATCACATGGTCCTAAGTATTCAGACCCTTTGCTCAGTATTTAGTAGAAGCCCCTTTTGATCTAATACAGCCATGAGTCTTTTTGGGAAGGATGCAACAAGTTTTTCAAACCTGGATTTGGGGATCCTCTGCCATTCCTCCTTGAAGATCCTCTCCAGTTCTGTCAGGTTGGATGGTAAACGTTGGTGGACGGCCATTTTTAGGTCTCTCCAGAGATGCTCAATTGGGTTTAAGTCAGGGCTCTGGCTGGGCCATTCAAGAACAGGCACAGAGTTGTTGTGAAGCCACTCCTTCGTTATTTTAGCTGTGTGCTTAGGGTCATTGTCTTGTTGGAAGGTAAACCTTCAGCCCAGTCTGGGGTCCTGAGCACTCTGGAGAAGGTTTTCATCCAGGATATCCCTGTACTTGGCCGCATTCATCTTTCCCTCGATTGCAACCAGTCGTCCTGTCCCTGCAGCTGAAAAACACCCCCACAGCATGATGCTGCCACCACCATGCTTCACTGTTGGGACTGTATTGGACAGGTGATGAGCAGTGCCTGGTTTTCTCCACACATACCACTTAGAATTAAGGCCAAAAAGTTCTATCTTGGTCTCATCAGACCAGAGAATCTTATTTCTCACCATCTTGGAGTCCTTCAGGTGTTTTTTTAGCAAACTCCATGCGGGCTTTCATGTGTCTTGCACTGAGGAGAGGCTTCTGTCGGGCCACTCTGTGATGGTTGACTTTCTACAACTCTCTCCCATCTCCCGACTGCATCTCTGGAGCTCAGCCACAGTGATCTTTGGGTTCTTCTTTACCTCTCTCACCAAGGCTCTTCTCCCCCGATAGCTCAGTTTGGCCGGACGGCCAGTTCTAGGAAGGGTTCTGGTCATCCTAAATGTCTTCCATTTAAGGATTATGGAGGCCACTGTGCTCTTAGGAACCTTAAGTGTAGCAGAAATTTTTAGTAACCTTGGCCAGATCTGTGCCTTGCCACAATTCTGTCTCTGAGCTCTTCAGGCAGTTCCTTTGACCTCATGATTCTCATTTGCTCTGACCTGCACTGTGAGCTGTAAGGTCTTATATAGACAGGTGTGTGGCTTTCCTAACCAAGTCCAATCAGTATAATCAAACACAGCTGGACTCAAATGAAGGTGTAGAACCATCTCAAGGATGGTCAGAAGAAATGGACAGCACCTGAGTTAAAGCGGAGTTCTACCCAAAAGTGGAACTTCCGCTCATCGGATTCCTCCCCCCCTCCGGTGACACAATTGGCACCTTTCAGGGGGGAGGGGGGTGCAGATACCTGTCTAAGACAGGTATCTGCACCCACTTCCGGGAATAGACTCCCATGGGAGTCACGCCCCCTCCTGTGAAAGACACAGGTCCCAGGAGATAGCGGGGACCATTGAGAAAGCGCAGCGCGATTCGTGCATGCACAGTAGGGAATCGGGAAGTGAAGCCGCAATGCTTCACTTCCTGATTCCCTCACTGAGAATGGCGGCGACAGCACCCGAGGATCGAGGGACGGTTCGGTCTCGGGTGCCGACATCGCTGGACCCCGGGACAGGTGAATGACCTTATTTTAAAAGTCAGCAGCTGCAGTATTTGCAGCTGCTGGTATCTAAAAAAATTTTTTTCGTGAGACACCTGCTTTAAATATATGAGTGTCACAGCAAAGGGTCTGAATACTTAGGACCATGTGATATTTCAGTTTTTCTTTTTTAATAAATCTGCACAAATGTCAACAATTCTGTGTTTTCCTCTCAATATGGGGTACTGTGTGTACATTAATGAGGAAAAAAATAAACTTAAATGATTTTAGCAACTGGCTGCAATATAACAAAGAGTGAAAAATGTAAGGGGGTCTGAATACTTTCTGTCCCCACTGTATGTGAGGGTTTACATCCACTTTAAGGGATAATCATTTATTTATTGTTACTTAGTAATAATTAATTAGTTTATTTTTTATTCATGATATTTATTTATTTTACATGTATTTATTAATTTGTTATTATTCGTATAATAATAATAAACATAAGCAGAGAGGAGATTGGGTAGCAATGTATTTGAAAATGTCAATTTCTGCTGATAAATGCGCCTTTCAGGTATCCCACCTGCCAGGAGCAATCGTTCAGATCTATAAATACCATTGAAAACTTGGCAGAGCGAAATCCCCCCCCCCCCCCCCATGTAGAAATCCTCCTGACCTATATCTATTATGTGACGCGGGTGGTCATTGTCATCAAACAATGCGATTATCATTTTGTATTTGCAGAACTGTAATCTGAAAATTTGGCGTTCTCCTTCTTTATCCATCTCCCCCTGTTTGGAGATTGTATTCCGCGATTGGTTTATCTGCTAATCCAGAGGAGAAAAGACTCTCCGAGCGCCGCTGATCGCATCCTGATTGGCGCAAAGGTTAACCTAGTTTAGCTGCGTGTTTGAGGCTGGCGCTCTGCGAAGTGTTTGTGAGCGGAGAAGAATCCGGAGACGTATCACTTGGCATTACTCCGAATCTCAGCCTAGGGGGGCGGGGGGGGGGCTCCTGACGGAAACTGCGCTGAGCCGTCCGCGGACATCCGTGACACTGAGCCGCCCGGCCCGCTAAACACAGATTAACTACCTGAAACATCTGCTTTAACATGTGCTACGAGGGCATGAATGCCTCGCCGTGACACATCGCATAAAGACGTCCTCGTGGACTTCTAGAAACAGAATGACAGTTTAGAGCGCCGTGTGTCTAATCCGCCACGTAGGAACCCTGGAAATACCGATCGGGTCTTAAAGCGGAACTAAATCCAAAACCAGAAATGTCATCTAGTGTAGTCTTACCAGTCATTGGATGTGGTGGCTGCATTTTTTTTAGGCTTTTATCGCTTTATTTTCACCTGGTGATCAGCCATTAACCACCTCAATACCAGGGCACTTACACCCCCCTTCCTGCCCAGGCCGATTTTCAGCTTTCAGCGCTGTCACACTTTGAATGACAATTGCGCGGTCGTGCTACACTGTAACCATGTGAAAATTTTATCATTTTCTTCACACAAATAGAGCTTTCTTTTGTGGTATTTAATCATTCCTGGGTTTTTTATTTTTCCTAAAAAAAAAAAAAAAAAATAGACCAAAAATTTTGAAAAAAATAAAGTTTTTCTTAGTTTCTGTCAATAAATTTTGTAAAAAGGTACTTTTTCTCTTTTACTGATGGGCGCTGATGAGGCAGCACTGATGGGCACTGATAGGCTGCACTGATGAGGTGGCACTTATGGGCACTGATGAGGCGGCACTTATGGGCACTGATTAGGTGGCACTGATGAGGAGGCACGAATATGCCGCACTTATGGGCACTAATAGGTGGCACTGATATGTGGCACTGATAGGTGGAACTGGTGGGCACACATAGGCGGCACTGGTGGGCACAGATAGGCAGCTCTGATGGGCAGCACTGATGGGCAGCAGTGATGGGCATTGATGGACAGCACTGATACCTAGCACTGACTGGCATCACTGATGGCCACTGATTGCTGGCACTTGTGGGCACAGATTGGTGCCAATTGTAGGCACTGGTTGGCACTGATTGCTGGCGCTGGCATTGCTGGCACTGATTACATCCCTAGATGTCCTCTGTGAGGAGATGCCGCTCATCGGCTCTCCTCTCCTCACACTCTGTCACCGTGAGGCGAGGAGTGCCGATTACAGTCATCTCCGTTTTTACATGTGACCAGCTGTGATTGGACACAGCCGATCACACGGTTAAAGAGCCGCGATCATTCCTGGCAACACGGCGTGGCCGCAATCGCCGCGCTGCGCGCCCCTGGGGGCGCGAGGGAACGGTCGTTCTGGGAGGCCGTCATATGATGTCCACCCAGAACGAGAGCCGCACTGCCCTGCCGTCAGTTGGCGGTAGGCGGGTGGCAAGTGGTTAACATTCACCTCTTCATTGGAAGAGCAACATGGAAGAGCCACCCTTGGACAGCAGCGTGGTTAGTCAGTGGAGAGCGTAGTACTGGATGGATTAGTACAACATAGATATAGATGGGCTTTACATGAGTCACTAAAAATTGAAAGTGCAACACCAGCTAATGCTTATTAAAGCAGTATTACCTACTTACCCATCTTTACCTGTACCCTTCTTTTGGCTATAGCACGTTTGTTCAGTTTTGGGGGAGACGTCCATGGACGAAACACGTCGGGGGCGTGGCTGTACGGCAACCTAGTATCTGTTTGTGATGTGTGACGTATCGCGCTCTGTACTGGCCGGCTGAGACTACCTTGTACTGCCGAGGATCCAACGAGGGGAAGGGTGAGATCGAACCATTGCATCCCGGGTCCGCCGTGACCACAGTACACTGCCACTATCTGTTACAGGGAGCTTACTTTTTATGCCTTTTAAAATTGCAAGAATGTGAGTACAATGTTAGAAGATCTTGTGTGTGTATTTCAATAAATGTTCTCTACGTTATCACACTATTGGAGGCATTTCTTTTCGTGTCGGCATACCTCTTCACGATGAGTATTGCTGTTAATTGAAGAGCTCCATCTGCTTTGATCGCAACTTCATTTATCTTGATTAATCCCCGGGGGGCTTTAATACTGCCTACACGCCGAGCATGAGAGTGCAAGGCAATATCTTCTGGTGAGTGCGGCTCCATATGAGTGGATCACAATCACAACCGGTGTAGTGGAAGAGATCTCTAAGGCATAGGAAGATTGTTTTTCAGATTCACTTTTTGATGCACAAAAATATTTTTTTTGCATGGACTTTTTCTCATCAGTTTTCTTTTATATTACTGCATGGACTGTTTATTTATATTCATTATTTGTTTTTTATGCTCTCCTGGTCATTAATGGAAAGTTAAATTCATTTGGGAGTATCACGGACATTTTATTGGTTTAATAGCACCAGTTGTTGATGCATTTCATTTCACTAGCCATCACTACATTGAAAGTATTCATGTGATTTACAGTGCCACTATTTTATTTATTTAAAATACTATTTCATAGTATTACCCACTTACCCATCTTTATCTGTACCCGTCTTTTGGCTGTAGCCAAAAGACAGCTACAGCACGGTTGTTCAGTTCTGGGGGGGGGGGGGGGCGTCCATGGACGTCCTCCCAGAACCATGCCACCTGTGCGCCCGCTGTGCCACGCATCCGGCAAGCTCTGTAATTGCTGTGTCCTTCAGACGTAGCTGATCACAGATTGGGGTAAAGGTCCAATCACAGCTAGCTAATCACATGGAAACAAATTTGCTGGTTATCGGCATTCCTTTAAAGCATTAGCTAGAGTTCGGCTTCAATTTGTTGGTGTATCTAAATTGGCTAATACATTTAACACTCCCCTCCCCCCCAGACTGAAAATGCTGTTGTCTGTTGTGCCTCCTGTTCTCATTCCTCCAGAGTGTGGGGGGGGGGGGGCGCTCTAATGCAGGAAGTGTGTTACTGGCCAGTTCAAGACAAACTATAGCCGCTGACTTTGAATAATCAGGTTCTCACCAATGCCTTGGATTCAGCGGTTCCTTCCCGCAGCCGGTTCTTCTTACTAATGTGGGTCCTCAGCAGTGGTGGGCCATCCATAAGGGGGGCAGGGGCGTCACCCCCCTAATCTACTAATGCAGGGCGCCGGACGCATGGATTCCAATGGATTTTTTTTTTTGAAGCACATGATTAGAGCCAGGGACTCTAATTGGCTTCAAAAAAGGGTGGGCTCAGGGCGCAGAGCACTGCGCCCTGACCCACCCAGTTCCATGACAATAGCCAATTAATATTTGCTATTATCTACCTGATTCTCCTCCCGGCCAATCATGAAGTCTTAGGACTCCCTGGCCAATCGGGTCTCAGGACACACTTCCTGATCAGCCGCGAGTAGAAGCAATGGCCCCGGCTCTAACCTTCCCCTGCCTCCTAAGGTAAGGTCCGTCTCTCGTGTGCTGGGGGGTGGCCTTGGATCACCACCGCCTTCTCGTCTGTCTAATGCTAAGAGGGGGGTGCTTGCGATGATCTCCACCTTCCCGTTCGCCGTCCTTCTCCTGCTGTGCTTTCACGGAGGCGGCGGGTGTCATTCGTTTGCTTCCGCCCCCCAGCCGCCACTGTCCTCAGCTCAGCCATATCTTAGATACAGGAGCCGCCTGCAGCTTCTTTAGGAACCACAGCCAGCTTCACACTGTGCATGCGCTTGCTTGGTGCTTTCTGAATGGTCCTGCAGCCTCCTGGAACATAAGACGTGACCTGCCCGGGGGCTGATCAGGGCAAGGGACGTCATTTTCGGAAGTGGGAGTGCCAATAAAAGTCAGTACTCCCTCCCCCCAAGACAAAATTCCCCCCTCCAAAGAAAAACCTGTAATTCAGTTACAGGCTGGCGGGAGGGAGCCGACTGCTTTAGGGACTGGTAAACTACAATGTAATACATTTTTGTTCCTGGGCTTAGATACCCTTTAATCCTATAAGATAGGCTGAAAGTGATTGGTAGCAGAAATTGCTGGATTTAATCAGAAGATTGAAATCATTTTCTAATCCTTTTATGGGCCGGTCAGGTAGATACAGTATATATATATATATATATATATATATATATATATATATATATATATATATATATATATATATATATATATATATATATATAGTTAGCCTTACATCCAGTACATTGGAGTACATTGTAATGGCAGCAATAACCTGAGGACTGTTAGGTGTACGGCTAGGTTCAAACTACTGAATGTGTGCAAAAAAAAATCGAATCCGAATAGTTTTCAAATCGAATTTGAATAGTTTTCTAATCAAATTAGAATTTCATTTTCAGAATAAAATAGAATAGAAAATAAAGGAGTAGAATAGAAAAGAAGATAATAGAATAGAAAAGAATAGAATAGAAAATAAAAGAATAGAATATACTGTAATCGAGTAAAACAGAACCGACTACAAAATAAAAAAATTCAAAAAATAGAATAGAAAATAAAGGGATAGAATAGAAAATAATAGAATAGAAAATAAAAGAATAGAAATAATAGAAATAATAGAATAGAAAATAAAAGAATAGAGTACAACAGAACATAAAAGAAGAAATTCAACCAGCGCTAATCACTTGTGCAATATACTAAAGCAGCTGAATACTGAGGATAAAATTTATCAAATCCAACAGAGCAAAATGTAAAAAAGCAGTACAGCGCTAACAATGTCCCTAAAGATATTCAATTAACTAAAATGTCCATAAAAGGAGAACAATATAATGTCCATAGAGAAAGAGAAATTCCAGATGAAGATCCCAATGTGCAAGTGATATCCAATGATGATGAGTGACTTATATAGTGATAAAAATCCACCACCAGTATCGCTAGCAGCTCACCTCAGCGAGTGGACCCCTGAATAAATTCAGTCAGGTCTCAAACAGCCTTTCCCACACTGGGAGATGTACAGGAGCAGGTAACTGGAACCAGGTGGCTTGCGGTCTCGTGGAACGATCACATGCAATAGAATAAATAACATCTAGTGCTCTCTGTCTCTAGCTTAAAAGTATTTATTAAAAAGTAGGTCAACTTACAAGGCAGGCACTGTACCCCAGTGCGAAGGATGCAAGCGTGTAAGATACTCCACGAGAATCAATGAGCAGGGCGCGGGTGACGTCACGAGCCAAAGGCAACCCAACATAGTTCACCTGCCTCTGCAGTAGGGTTGCCACATCATCCCTTTAATCCAGGACACACATTAATAGTGAATAATGGTAATAATAATAGTAATAATTAATAGTAATAATGAATTAATGTGTGTCCTGGATTAAAGGGATGATGTGGCAACCCTACTGCAGAGGCAGGTGAACTATGTTGGGTTGCCTTTGGCTCGTGACGTCACCCGCGCCCTGCTCATTGATTCTCGTGGAGTATCTTACACGCTTGCATCCTTCGCACTGGGGTACAGTGCCTGCCTTGTAAGTTGACCTACTTTTTAATAAATACTTTTAAGCTAGAGACAGAGAGCACTAGATGTTATTTATTCTATTGCATGTGATCGTTCCACGAGACCGCAAGCCACCTGGTTCCAGTTACCTGCTCCTGTACATCTCCCAGTGTGGGAAAGGCTGTTTGAGACCTGACTGAATTTATTCAGGGGTTCATTTGCTGAGGTGAGCGGCTAGCGATACTGGTGGTGGATTTTTATCACTATATAAGTCACTCATCATCATTGGATATCACTTGCACATTGGGATCTTCATCTGGAATTTCTCTTTCTCTATGGACATTATATTGTTCTCCTTTTAAGTACAACAGAACAAACTAGAATAGAAAATAAAAGAACACAATAAAATAAAATAAAAATATATAATATAATAAAACAGAATATAACCATCTTCTGAAATTCTAATTTCAAATAGAATACATTTGAATTCAAATAGAATAAAAAATAATAGAATAGAAAAAAAAAGAATAAAAAAAAAAAAACCAATAGAATAGAATAAAATAAAAAAGAATAGAAACGTCTTCCAAAATTTAAATTTCGATTAGAATAAATTCAAATTTGAATAGAATAGATTAAAATAGAATAGAAAAAAAATAGAATAGAATATAAAAAAACAATAGAATAGAATAAAATAGAACATAACCATCTTCCGGAATTAGAATTTTGAATAGAATAAATTTGAATAGAATAGAAAATGAAATAATAGCATAGAATAACAATAATATAACCATCTTCTGAAATTTGAATTTCTAGTAGAATACATTTGAATTCAAATAGAATAAAAAAGAATAGAATAGAAAAAAATAGAATAGAATAAAATAGAAATAATAGAAACTTCTTCCGAAAATTCAAATTTCAAATAGAATAAATTCAAATTTGAATAGAATAGAAAAGAATAGATTAGAATAGAATAGAAACAGAATAGGAAAAAAAACAATAGAATAGAATAAAATAAAAAGAATAGAAACTTCTTCTGAAATTCTAATTTGGAATAGAATAAATTCAAATTTGAATAGAATAGATTAGAATAGAAAAAAATAGAATATAAAAAAAAACAATAGAATAGAATAAAATAGAAAGAACGTATAGGCATACCCCACTTTTAAGTACACAATGGGGTTTATTTACTAAAGCTGAAAAGTGCAAAATCAGGCTCACTTCTGCATAGAAACCAATGAGTTTCTAAGCCCAGCTTGTTCAATTGAGCTTTGGTAATAAAACCCAGAAGCTCATTGGTTTCTATGCAGAAGGGAGCCTGATTTTTCACTTTCCAGCTTTAGTAAATAAACCCCATTGTGTACTTAAAAGTGGGGTATGCCTGTAATCTTCCGGAATTTGGATTTTGAATAGAATAGATTTGGATAGAATAGAAAATGAAATAATAGAATAGAATAACAAGAATATAACCATCTTCTGAAATTCAAATTTCAAATATATTACATTTGAATTCAAATAGAATAAAAAAGAATAGAATAGAAACAAAGAATAGAAAAAAAACATAAGAATAGAATAAAATAGAAAGAATAGAAACTTCTTCCGAAATTCAAATTTCGAATAGAATAAATTCAAATTTAAATAGAATAGAAAAGAATAGATTTGAATAGAATAGAAAAAAAATAGAATAGAATAGAAAAAAAAACCCAACAGAATAGAAGAAAATAGAAAGAACATAACCATCTTCCGATATTCAAATTTCAAATAGAATACATTTGAATTAAAATAGAATAGAAAAGAATAGAATATAATAGAAAAGATAAGCATAGAAAAGAAAAAAAACAATAGAATAGAATGGAAAAGAAAGAATATAACCATCTTCCAAAATGCAAATTTTGAATAGAATAAATATGGTTTTGCGTGGAATTTGAATTCAAATTGATTGAAATTTTCCAAATTCGGTCAAATTGAGTTCATTTTGACCGAATTCATAAAATTCAAATCGATTTGAACTTGAATAAACAAAACAAATTAAATTAATTTAACTAAACAAATGTATGTTAATAATGAAATGTATTCGTTTTGCACATGCCCAGTGCGGTGCATTTTTAGAAAAGAGCCAGGGACTTCTTTTCCACATTTCTCGCACATAGAGCAGCTCACTAAAATGAATGGGGCTGCTTTACACACGACCAGGAGGTAGGGCCGAAACACACACACAGTCGCACCTGTAGATGTGAACCCATCCTAAATGCAGCGAATCAACCGTGTAAAAAAAAATAAACAATAATGCTGTGAACAAACAGCATCATGAAGGCCGAGGAACGCACCAGACAGGTCAGGGATAAAGTTGCGGAGAAATGTAAAGAATTTCAAGCTTTGAACATCTCACGGAGCTCTGTTCAATCCACCGTCCGAAAATGGGAAGAGTATGGCACAACTGCAAACCTACCAAGACATGGCCGTCCACCTAAAACACCTATCCATGTGTTAGAATGGTCCAGACCTAAATCCAATTGAGAATCTGTGGCAAGACTTGAAAATTGCTGTTCACAGACCCTCTCCATCCAATCTGACAGAGCTTGAGATATTTTCCAAAGAAGAATGGGGCAAAAATGTCCCTCTCTAGATGTGCAAAGCTGGTAGAGACATCCCCAAAAAGACTCTTCCATAAAGGTCAGATTTGTGGAGAGCACTACTAATAGTTGTCCTGTGGACAGATTCTCCCACCTGAGCTGTGGATCTCTGCAGCTCCTCCAGAGTTACCATGGACCTCTTGGCTGCTTCTCTGATGAATGCTCTCCTTGCCCGGCCGGTCAGTTTAGGTGGACGGCCATGTCTTGGTAGGTTTCCATTTCCATATATTCTTTCCATTTTCGGATGATGGATTGAACAGAGCCCTGTGAGATGTTCAAGGCTTGGGATATTATTTTATAACCGAACCCTGCTTTATACTTCTCAACAACTTTATCCCTGACCTGTCTGGTGTGTTCCTTGGCCTTCATGAAGCTGTTTGTTCACTAAGGTTCTCTAACAAACCTCTGAGGGCTTCACAGAACAGCTGTATTTATACTGAGATTAAATTACACACAGGTGGACTCTATTTACTAATTAGGTGACTTCTGAAGGCAATTGGTTCCACTAGATTGTAGTTAGGGGCATCAGAGTAAAGGGGGCTGAATACAAATGTACCCCCCACACTTTTCACATATTTATTTGTAAATATAATTTTCCTTCCACTTCACAATTATGAGCCACTTTGTGTTGGTCTATCACATACAATCCCAATAAAATACATTTACGTTTTTTGGTTGTAACATGACAAAATGTGGAAAATTTCAAGGGGTGTGAATACTTCTTCAAGGTGCTGTATATCTACTCTACCATCCACCGGTAAGCAAAAAATATTCTTATAATACTGAACTTCTAACATAACTGAAATTGGTGAACACAAATTTAAATATATACGAATTATTTAAATAAAATAAAAAAATATAAAAATAATAATAAAATATTCTTATAATGCTTTACAAGATGTTCTATTCATTCAACCGCAGCTGATTAAGCATAGATGGGGATAGCGTTCGATGCAATTCTCAGATCCCTATCGAAAATGGTGAAGCAAAATTAACATTATTGCACCACAGTCTAAATATGTACATATTTTTAAAAGAATGAATAATAAAAAAATAATAATAATAATAAAAAATAATAATAATAATAGATTCTTATAATGCTGAACAAAAGCATACAACCTCAGCTGATAAACACAGTATTGCCACGTACAGACGATCGGAATTTCCGTCAACAAATGTTCGATGTGCGCTTGTTGGCGGAAATTCCAACTGTGTGTAGGCTCCATCGGACATTTGTTGTTGGAATTTCCGACAACAAAAATTTGAGAGCTGGTTCTCAAATTTTCTGACAACAAAATGCGTTGTCGGAAATTTCCGAACGTGTGTACACAATTCCAACTCACAAAATTCCACGCAAGCTCGGAAATCAAGCAGAAGAGCCGCACTGGCTATTGAACTTCATTTTTCTCGGCTTGTCGTACGTGTTGTACGTTCGGAATGTCCGACAAGATTTGTGCGATCGTGTGTATGCAAGACAAGTTTGAGCCAAATAAATCCATGGATTTTGTTGTTGGAAAATACGAACGTGTGTACGCGGCATGAGTTTCTCAGATCCCAGTCTGCTGCATCAGGAAATATGGGAGAATATCTAAAATGATGCAGCACAATTGATATTAGTGCACAATAATTTTAATATATTCATATTTGGAAAAAAAAAATGACCAAAATTGTAAGAAAAAAAAATTAACAAAATTATAACAAAAAAATGACCAAAATTGTAACAAAAAAATGACCAAAATTGTAACAAAAAATGATCAAAATTGTAACAAAAAATGACCAAAATTGTAACCACAATAAATGACCAAAACTGTAACAAAAAAATGACCAAAATTGTAACAAAAAAATTGACCAAAATTGTAACAAAAAAAATGACCAAAATTGTAACAAAAAAATGACCAAAATTGTAACAAAAAAAATGACCAAAATTGTAAGAAAAAAAAAATGACAAAATTGTAATACTTACATCTGTATGTGAAATAAAAGACTATGCATGAAGCTAAGCATCTAATGCATGTTTGGGGGAGATCATAGGGGATAGTAAAGGGAAGGATCCAAAGATCACCAAACTCCAAATGAAAGCAGTGTTACATCCAAAAACAAACATTTATTATCCTGCAGTGTACCAATTATTAGATGTCACGGCTGCATTTGTTTTCTTTTTTTACTCTTTCTTTCTTCTATTTTCACCTTAGTGATCCAGTCGGTAAGTCTGTTGTGTTTCAAAAGACCAAGCTGTCCTGCAGATGTAGCAGTTACAGGAATGAGACAAACCATTTACCGCTGACATAGGTGCTTATAATGATCATATTCTATTCATTTATGTAAAACCTTTTATCCCAAAAGGAAAAAAAACAAACTGCTGTAACTGATTATACATTGTTAGCTGCAGTCCCCCCCCCCCCCCCCACCAACAGACTAACAATGCTGCTGTCCATAGGTGCCCCCTGTGCTCTTTCATCCAGAGTGGGGGGGCACTCTAATACAGGGGTTGTGTTACTGACCAGATCACTAAGTGACAACAGGGGAAAAAGACTGCAAAACAAAAACAAATGCAGACAACGCATCTAACAATTGGTAAGCTGCAATATATTACATTTTCGGTTTTGCGTTTAAAATCACTTTAAAGTCCTCCCCAAGTCGAAAAAAAAAATTATAGATAGATAGATAGATAGATAGATAGATAGATAGATAGATAGATTGCACCCTATTCTATAATATAGGATTGATAGATAAATATATTTCAAATTGAGGAAAGAAAGAAAGAAAGAAAGAAAGAAAGAAAGAAAGAAAGAAAGAAAGAAAGAAAGAAAGAAAGAAAGAAAGAAAGAAAGAAAGAAAAGATTTATTTTCTGCCTTTCTGAGAACTTTACTCTAGATTCACACCTATAGATTTTTTAGTGCGAGTGTAAAAAAATTTTATTAAAAAAAAAAAAACGGCATAAAACGTCCCCTCCCCCAGTCAATACCAGGCCCTTGGGGTCTGGTATGGATTTTGAGGGGAACCCCACGCCAAAATGTGAAAAGAAAAAGTGGCATGGGGTCCCCACATAATCCATACCAGACCCATATGCGAGCATGCAGCCTGGCAGGTCAGGAAAGGGAGGGGATGAGTGAGCCCCCGGCCCCCCCCAGAACCATACCAGGGTGCTTTGGGGGTGGGGGGGGGCTCTGCAATATGGGAAATGCAGCAAATCCTTCACGTTTCCCGCACCACATTGCACATCATGCGATGTGATGCGATTCAGGTGTGGGAGAAATAAGGGCCAGGCACCATTTTGGTGCGGATGCAATGCCATACAAAATATATGGCTCAAATCGCACCGCACAGACATCGCATGTGATGTGCACATTCTGTGTGAATCACATGCAGTGAACCCTGGCTTAAGCCCAAAACCAATCATGTAATATATTGCAGCTTACCAATCATTAGATGTGGTGGCTGCATTCGTTTTCTTTTTTTTTGTCTTTTTCACCTTATATTTTCACCTGGTCGGTAACACACCTCCTGTATTAGAGCACCCCCCCCCCCACACACACACACACATACACACTCTGGATTAAGGAACAAAGGGGGGCACCTTTGAAGAACAGCATCAGTGCCGGGACAAGGGGTCATCCAGTGCCCAGGGAAAAGATGCCAAACTGCGCCCCCCCCCCCCCCATTCATGATGTGAAAATTTAGGGGATCCTACGCCCAGCAATCACTCGCTTGTCAAAATCATAGCTGCTGTCACTACTCCTGTCCGCCTTGTAAAAGAAGGAAGGTGCCCCCATCCCTGCAGTAAATCATTGCGCCCAGGGCAGCTGACCCTCCTACCCAGATGTACTAGTAGATTTAGTTACACTAACAAATTAAAGCCAAGCTCCGGCTAGTAATATTTTTCTCAGATGTCAGGCTGAGGAATAAAAAAAAAAAAAAATGAATAAATAATATATACACAGTATCTCACAAAAGTGAGTACACCCCTCACATTTTTGTAAATATTTTCTTCTATTTTTCATGTGACAACACTGAAGAAATGACACATTGCTACAATGTAAAGTAGTGAGTGTACAGCTTGTATAACAGTGTAAATTTGCTGTCCACTCAAAATAACTCAACACACAGCCATTAATGTCTAAACCGCTGGCAACAAAAGTGAGCACACCCCTAAGTGAAAATGTCCAAATTGGACCCAATTAGCCATTGTGTTACAAGGTCTCAGGTGTGAATGGGGAGCAGGTGTGTTAAATTTGGTGTTATCGCTCTCACTCTCTCATACTGGTCACTGGAAGTTCAACATGGCACCTCATGGCAAAGAACTCTTTGAGGAGCTGAAAAAAAGAATTGTTGCTCTACATAAATATGGCCTAGGCTATAAGAAGATTGCCAAGACCCTGAAACTGAGCTGCAGCACGGTGGCCAAGACCATACAGTGGTTTACCAGGACAGGTTCCACTCAGAACAGGCCTCGCCATGGTCGACCAAAGAAGTTGAGGTCACGTGCTCAGCGTCATATCCAGAGGTTGTCTTTGGGAAATAGACGTATGAGTGCTGCCAGCATTGCTGCAGAGGTTGAAGGGGTGGGGGGTCAGCCTGTCAGTGCTCAGACCATACACCGCACACTGCATCAAATTGGTCTGCATGGCTGGCATCCCAGAAGGAAGACTCTTCTAAAGATAATGCACAAGAAAGCCTGCAAACAGTTTGCTGAAGACAAGCAGACTAAGGACATGGATTACTGGAACCATGTCCTGTGGTCTGATGAGACCAAGATAAACGTATTTGGTTCAGATGGTGTCAAGCGTGTGTGGGGGCAACCAGGTGAGGAGTACATCTTGGGAAGACATATTCTGTCTTCCCAAATCAAGATGAAATTAGTGATGTGGTTGTGCAACCGTACAATTCTTTACTGACTCTAAAGAGACTGACCCAAAATGCCAATTGCGTGGTGGTTTTTGATAACACAGCACTTAACAGGATTGCCACAGACAGAACCCATCTTTCTCTCAGATTAACCAGTTGGTTTCCACCATAATGTCAGCCAGTACCACAACCCTCAGATACCCAGGATATATGAACAATGATTTGATTGTCTCATTGTAAAACTTATACTGGTAGTTGGGGCCCTGCTTATTCCAGGGGTTTGGGTTGTTCTTCTTGTCCCAACTAACTTCAGGGCTTCTCATGGCCACTCGCATGGCATACATAAGTGACCCCACAGCTCCGGCCCCCACAAACAGGAACAGAGGAATGAAGCTGGGGTGTTAGGGAGAGCATAGTACAGAACATGATGGCGGTGGCCTTCTCTTCTCCTCATCACTGCGCTTGGATTCCTTCACTGCAGTACAATGTCACAGGAAGGAAGCCTACAGTCAAGCATGGTGGTGGGAGTGTCATGGTCTGGGGCTGCATGAGTGCTGCCGGCACTGGGGAGCTACAGCACATTGAGGGAACCATGAATGCCAACATGTACTGTGACATACTGAAGCAGAGCATGATCCCCTCCCTTCAGAGACTGGGCCGCAGGGCAGTATTCCAACATGATAACGACCCCAAACACACCTCTAAGACGACCACTGCCTTGCTAAAGAAGCTGAGGGTAAAGGTGATGGACTGGCCAAGCATGTCTCCAGACCTAAACCCTATTGATCATCTGTGGGGCATCCTCATACTGAAGGTGGAGGAGCGCAAGGTCTCTAACATCCACCAGCTCTGTGATGTCATCATGGAGGAGTGGAAGAGGACTCCAGTGGTAACCTGTGAAGCTCTGGTGAACTCCATGCCCAAGAGGGTTAAGGCAGTCCTGGAAAATAATGGTGACCACACAAAATATTGACACTTTTGGGCCCAATTTGGACATTTTCACTTAGGGGTGTACTCACATTTGCTGCCAGCGGTTTAGACATTAATGGCTGTGTGTTGAGTTATTTTGAGGGGACAGCAAATTTACACTGTTATACAAGCTGTACACTCACTACTTTACATTGTAGCAAAGTGTCATTTCTTCAGTGTCGTCACATGAAAAGATAGAAGAAAATATTTACAAAAATGTGAGGGGTGTACTCACTTTTGTGAGATACAATATATATTAATTTTTTTGATTTTTTTTCTTGTATAATTTTTTTCTTCTTTTCTTACATCTGAGAAATATCTTACTAAGAGACCATTAGCTGGAGAGAAAAAAAAAAAGAACATTTTGTGAAGCTTTTCTGCCTCCGGTTTGCAGTAGATGTACAGAAAACATATGTCGATGTTTTACAAATCCTGGAGAAAATCGCTTTCTTAACAACAATAATAGGCTGACATTGATTGCACCCATTCCGCTCGCCATCAGCGCTCAGAGTGCTCCATGTTCCTTGTTGTTTATCCTGCAGCTTGTTTGTACACAGAACAATTATCCGAATCACTGAAGAGCCCTTTAAGGCGCGTGTTTCCTATAGAGCGCCGGTAAATGGCATTTGTGTTTGCATATGTGTAGGTGTACATTGGGGAGTGAGTGGCTAATAGTTAATGAAAGACGTGGCGGAGGGGGGGGGGGGATGGGAAGATCGGAGAGCAGGTATGAGTAATCCCTTCCTTCTGCTGCCACGGAAAAATGACAAGTCCCAAAAATACGCCTGGTGGGGCTCAGTACCTCTTAGACCCATAAAAAACGCATTTATACCCCTAAATACGTCCCCTGTGATCTTGTCACGGTGCATCTGATTGGTCAGAGTGTCTGAAATAGAACTGTCTGCAACAGCCAATCGCATTCAGATCTGATCTGCGAAATGACAGATGGAGTATGAATGTTTAAAGGGAACTGGTAATAAAGGGCACAGGTGGGCTCAGAGCACATGGTATATAGAATGAGGAGGTATGGGATAGGGAACGTACAGCTTGGTATATAGAATGAGGAGGTGTGGGATAGGGAACAGCTTGGTATACGGAATGAGGAGGTGTGGGATAGGGAATGTACAGCATGGTATATAGAATGAGGAGGTATGGGATAGGGAACGTACAGCTTGGTATATAGAATGAGGAGGTATGGGATAGGGAACGTACAGCTTGGTATACGGAATGAGGAGGTGTGGGATAGGGAACAGCTTGGTATACGGAATGAGGAGGTGTGGGATAGGGAACAGCTTGGTATACGGAATGAGGAGGTGTGGGATAGGGAACAGCTTGGTATATAGAATGAGGAGGTGTGGGATAGGGAACAGCTTGGTATACGGAATGAGGAAGTGTGGAATAGGGAATGTACAGCATGGTATATAGTATGAGGAGGTGTGGAATAGGGAATGTGCAGCATGGTATATAGAATGAGGAGGTGTGGAATAGGGAATGCACAGCATGGTATATAGAATGAGGAGGTGTGGGATAGGGAACGTATAGCATGGTATATAGAATGAGGAGGTGTGGAATAGGGAATGTACAGCATGGTATATAGAATGAGGAGGTATGGGATAGGGAACGTACAGCATGGTATATAGTATGAGGAGGTGTGGGATAGGGAACAGCTTGGTATACGGAATGAGGAGGTGTGGAATAGGGAATGTACAGCATGGTATATAGAATGAGGAGGTATGGGATAGGGAACGTATAGCATGGTATATAGAATGAGGAGGTATGGGATAGGGAACGTACAGCATGGTATATAGTATGAGGAGGTGTGGAATAGGGAACAGCTTGGTATACGGAATGAGGAGGTGTGGAATAGGGAATGTACAGCATGGTATATGGAAAGAGGAGGTGTGGAATAGGGAATGTACAGCATGGTATATAGAATGAGGAGGTGTGGAATAGGGAATGCACAGCATGGTATATAGAATGAGGAGGTGTGGAATAGGGAATGTACAGCATGGTATATAGAATGAGGAGGTATGGGATAGGGAACGTATAGCATGGTATATAGAATGAGGAGGTATGGGATAGGGAACGTACAGCATGGTATATAGTATGAGGAGGTGTGGAATAGGGAACAGCTTGGTATACGGAATGAGGAGGTGTGGAATAGGAAATGTACAGCATGGTATATGGAATGAGGAGGTGTGGAATAGGGAATGTACAGCTTGGTATATGGAATGAGGAGGTGTGGAATAGGGAATGTACAGCTTGGTATATGGAATGAGGAGGTGTGGAATAGGGAATGCACAGCATGGTATATAGAATGAGGAGGTGTGGGATAGGGAACGTATAGCATGGTATATAGAATGAGGAGGTGTGGAATAGGGAATGTACAGCATGGTATATAGAATGAGGAGGTGTGGGATAGGGAACAGCTTGGTATACGGAATGAGGAGGTGTGGAATAGGGAATGTACAGCATGGTATATAGAATGAGGAGGTATGGGATAGGGAATGTATAGCATGGTATATAGAATGAGGAGGTATGGGATAGGGAACGTACAGCATGGTATATAGTATGAGGAGGTGTGGGATAGGGAACAGCTTGGTATACGGAATGAGGAGGTGTGGGATAGGGAACAGCTTGGTATACGGAATGAGGAGGTGTGGGATAGGGAATGTACAGCATGGTATATAGAATGAGGAGGTGAGGGATAGGGAACGTACAGCTTGGTATATAGAATGAGGAGGTATGGGATAGGGAACGTACAGCTTGGTATACGGAATGAGGAGGTGTGGGATAGGGAACAGCTTGGTATACGGAATGAGGAGGTGTGGGATAGGGAACAGCTTGGTATACGGAATGAGGAAGTGTGGAATAGGGAATGTACAGCATGGTATATAGTATGAGGAGGTGTGGAATAGGGAATGCACAGCATGGTATATAGAATGAGGAGGTGTGGGATAGGGAACGTATAGCATGGTATATAGAATGAGGAGGTGTGGAATAGGGAATGTACAGCATGGTATATAGAATGAGGAGGTATGGGATAGGGAACGTACAGCTTGGTATATAGAATGAGGAGGTGTGGGATAGGGAACAGCTTGGTATACGGAATGAGGAGGTGTGGAATAGGGAATGTACAGCATGGTATATAGAATGAGGAGGTATGGGATAGGGAACGTATAGCATGGTATATAGAATGAGGAGGTATGGGATAGGGAACGTACAGCATGGTATATAGTATGAGGAGGTGTGGAATAGGGAACAGCTTGGTATACGGAATGAGGAGGTGTGGAATAGGGAATGTACAGCATGGTATATGGAAAGAGGAGGTGTGGAATAGGGAATGTACAGCATGGTATATAGTATGAGGAGGTGTGGAATAGGGAATGTACAGCATGGTATATAGAATGAGGAGGTGTGGAATAGGGAATGTACAGCTTGGTATATGGAATGAGGAGGTGTGGAATAGGGAATGTACAGCATGGTATATGGAATGAGGAGGTGTGGAATAGGGAATGTACAGCTTGGTATATGGAATGAGGAGGTGTGGAATAGGGAATGTACAGCATGGTATATGGAATGAGGAGGTGTGGAATAGGGAACGTATAGCATGGTATATAGAATGAGGAGGTGTGGAATAGGGAATGTACAGCATGGTTTATAGAATGAGGAGGTATGGGATAGGGAACGTACAGCTTGGTATATAGAATGAGGAGGTGTGGGATAGGGAACAGCTTGGTATACGGAATGAGGAGGTGTGGAATAGGGAATGTACAGCATGGTATATAGAATGAGGAGGTATGGGATAGGGAACGTATAGCATGGTATATAGAATGAGGAGGTATGGGATAGGGAACGTACAGCATGGTATATAGTATGAGGAGGTGTGGAATAGGGAACAGCTTGGTATACGGAATAAGGAGGTGTGGAATAGGGAATGTACAGCATGGTATATGGAAAGAGGAGGTGTGGAATAGGGAATGTACAGCATGGTATATAGAATGAGGAGGTGTGGAATAGGGAATGTACAGCATGGTATATAGAATGAGGAGGTATGGGATAGGGAACGTATAGCATGGTATATAGAATGAGGAGGTATGGGATAGGGAACGTACAGCATGGTATATAGTATGAGGAGGTGTGGAATAGGGAACAGCTTGGTATACGGAATGAGGAGGTGTGGAATAGGGAACAGCTTGGTATATAGAATGAGGAGGTATGGGATAGGGAACGTACAGCTTGGTATATAGAATGAGGAGGTGTGGGATAGGGAATGCACAGCATGGTATATAGAATGAGGAGGTGTGGAATAGGGAATGTACAGCATTGTATATAGTATGAGGAGGTGTGGAATAGGGAATGCACAGCATGGTATATAGAATGAGGAGGTGTGGAATAGGGAATGTACAGCATGGTATATAGAATGAGGAGGTATGGGATAGGGAACGTATAGCATGGTATATAGAATGAGGAGGTATGGGATAGGGAACGTACAGCATGGTATATAGTATGAGGAGGTGTGGAATAGGGAACAGCTTGGTATACGGAATGAGGAGGTGTGGAATAGGGAACAGCTTGGTATATGGAATGAGGAGGTATGGGATAGGGAACGTACAGCTTGGTATATAGAATGAGGAGGTGTGGGATAGGGAACAGCTTGGTATATGGAATGAGGAGGTGTGGAATAGGGAATGTACAGCATGGTATATAGAATGAGGAGGTATGGGATAGGGAACGTATAGCATGGTATATAGAATGAGGAGGTGTGGGATAGGGAACGTATAGCATGGTATATAGAATGAGGAGGTGAGGGATAGGGAACGTATAGCATGGTATATGGAATGAGGAGGTGTGGAATAGGGAATGTACAGCTTGGTATATAGAATGAGGAGGTGTGGGATAGGGAACAGCTTGGTATACGGAATGAGGAGGTGTGGAATAGGGAATGTACAGCATGGTATATAGAATGAGGAGGTATGGGATAGGGAACGTACAGCATGGTATATAGAATGAGGAGGTGTGGAATAGGGAATGTACAGCATGGTATATAGAATGAGGAGGTGTGGGATAGGGAACGTACAGCATGGTATATAGAATGAGGAGGTGTGGAATAGGGAATGTACAGCATGGTATATAGAATGAGGAGGTATGGGATAGGGAACGTATAGCATGGTATATAGAATGAGGAGGTGTGGGATAGGGAATGTACAGCATGGTATATGGAAGGAAGATGCAGAAAGTCTGAGAGTGCCCCTCTCATTTCCTAACTGTGGAACATCCAGCATCATCTATCCCTTTCCTCCGCACTCCAACTCTCCCTACCTTGTCCCTTTTATTCATTGGATGTCAGGTCTTTCAATCATAGAGACTCAGCATTACATATGGGCTTTACCTAAAGTGGCCTGCAGCGCAAAAACAACGCAATGCAAAAACAACCTGTCCAGCCACGCCCACTCCTCCAGACTGACACCCACCCATCAGGTCATTTTCATATTTGCATAACTCCTCCTAAGAGCCTAAAATAAATAAATAAGAGCCAGCCTACTGCTTGCATCAGGGGTGTGGGTTTTTGGAGAGGAGTACTGAGGTACAGTACTGCTGTGATGTTTTCAGGAAGCTGTGTACAGCACCCAGCTGGCCCCTCCCACCAGCCACGATCTGCCTGCATTGCATAGAGAAGTACAGAGACCCAGGGATGATGCCACAAGGTGTAAAATAGGGCATGTAATGAAAAAGAAAAGGTTTTATTTAAACATTTCATTAGCCTGTTGCTGAGGGAGAGCCAAGGAAAGCAATTTCAGATATAAAAGACACAAGTAAATGCGGCTCTGTAATCATTAAATACATTTTTGTAAAATGAAGGTAGTATAAGTACCTGAATTTGGCTAAGCAGAGCTTAGAGTGGGGGGAGGGAGAAGAAACACAAGTAGCCAGTTAGGTGTTCTGCAGTGCATAGAGCATGCTGATAGTAGAGGAGAGCAGAGAGACAGGTGAGCTCCTAGGTCTGCCGCTTCTCCTTCACTGTCCAATAAGAGAGTGGGGGGGGGGGGGGGGGAACATGACTTGTAAGTGTGACTGAACTGCAGCGGAGGAACATCAGGTCCCCTCTTCTGCCAGGCAGAGCTGTGTAAATCTCAGGACTGGATGGACAGAAGTACAAACCAGCTCCATTCTATGGATTTAGCTGATTGCCTTGAAATTAGCTTTGAATAAAGGATCTCTGAGCCGGGACGTTCTGTGCGCTCCACATTTTTGTATTATTTCCTATTTACAGACATTTGTTTTCTTTCATGGATTACAAAGAGAAGATCAGTCAGTGAGCATTCTTCATAGACAACGCTGGTCTGGATAACTGTAAAAGGAAGGGAGAGGAGGACTGGAAAGGAGCAGAAAGTGAGGCAGATAGGAGAGATGCAGATAGGGAAAGGAGAGAAGGGGGGCATAAATAAAGGAGAGGGGGCAGACAAGCAAAGGAGAGGGGCAACTATGGAAAGGAGAGGGGGCAGATGGGGGAAGGAAAGAGGGCAGAAAGGAAAAGAGAGATGTGGGTAAGAGAGGGGGCAGATAGGGAAAGGAGAGAAGTGGGAGAGGAAAAAAGGGGGGGGGGGAGGCAGATAAGGAAAGAAAGGAGAGAGGGGGCAGCCTTGGAAAGGAGAGGGGGCAGATATGGAAAAAGAGAAGAGGGAGAGATAGGGGGCAGATAAGGATAGGGAGCAGATACGTGAAGGATAGGGGTCAGATATGGAAAAGAGAGGGGGCAGATAGAGAAAGGAGAGGGGCAGACATAGAAATGAGAGGCAGCAGATAGGGAAAGGAGAGATGAGGGAGATAGAAGGGGCAGATATGGAAAGCAGAGAGGGAAGATAAGGAAATGAGAGAAGTAAAGGAGAGCGGGGGAAACCATGCTTCGGAGAGTGAGCAGATATGGAAAAGAAAGTAGAGGGAGAAATAGGGGGCAGATAAATAAAGGAGAGGGGGCAGATAAATAAAGGAGAGGGGGCAGATAAATAAAGGAGAGGGGGCAGATAAAAAAAGGAGAGGGGGCAGATAAATAAAGAAGAGGGGGCAGATAAATAAAGAAGAGGGGGCAGATAAAAAAAGGAGAGGGGGCAGATAAATAAAGAAGAGGGGGCAGATAAGTAAAGGAGAGGTGGCAGATAGGGAAAGGAGAGAAGTTGGGGAGAGAGGGGGCAGATATGGACAGCAGAGAAGTTGGGGAGAGAGGGGGCAGATATGGAAAGGAGAGATATGGGAGCGGGAGGGGCAGATATAGAAAAGAGAGTAGTTGGGGAGAGAGGGGGCAGCTTTGGAAAGGAGAGGGGGCAGATATGGAAAGGAAATATATGGGAGTGGGAGGGGGCAGATATGGAAAGGAGAGAAGCTGAGGAGAGAGGAAGCAGCTGTGGAAAGAAGAGGGGGCAGATAAGGAAATGAGAGAGATAAAGGAGAGAGGGGGCAGCCATGCTTCAGAGAGTGAGCAGATATGGAAAAGAAAGAAGAGGGAGAGATAGGGGGCAGATAAATAAAGGAGAGGGGGCAGAGCTATGGAAAAGAGAGGGGACAGATATGGAAATGAGAGGGGACAGATATGGAAAGGAGAGAAGTGAGAGAAAGGGGGAAGATATGGAAAGGAGAGATATGGGAGCGGGAGGGGGCAGATATGGAAAGGAGAGGGGACAGATATAGAAAGGAGAGAAGTGGGAGAGAGAGAGAGGGGACATAATTAAAGGAGAGAGGACAGACAAGCAAAAGACAAGCAAAAGAGAGGGGCAACTATGGAAAGGAGAGGGGGCAGATGAGGGAAGGAAAGGGGGCGGATATGGAAAAGAGAGATGTGTTTAAGAGAGGGGGCAAATAGGGAAAGTAGAGAAATGGGAGAGAGAAAAAAATGGGGAGGGGACAGATAAGGTAAGAAAGGTGAGAAGTGAGGGAGAGAGGGGGCAGCCATGGAAAGGAGAGGGAGCAGATAAGTAAAAGAGAGGGGGCAGATAAGGATAAGGAGTAGATAAGTAAAGGATAGGGGGCAGATATGGAAAAGAGAGGGGGCAGATAAGGGAAGGAGAGAAGATGGGGAGAGAGTGGGCAGCTATGGAAAATAGAGGAGATAGATATGGAAAGGAGAGAAGTGGGAGAGAGAGAGGGGGACAGATATGAAAAGAAGGGGCACATATGGAAAGCAGAGGGAGCAGATAAGGAAAAGAGAAAAGTAGAGAGGGGGCAGCCATGCTAAAGAGAGTGAGCAGATATGGAAAAGAAAGTAGAGGGAGAGATAGGGGGCAGATAAATAAAGGAGAGGGGGCAGACAATAAAAGGAGAGGGGGCAGATATGGAAAGGAGAGAAGTTGGGGAGAGAGGGGGCAGCTATGGAAAGGAGAGGGGGCAGATAAGGAAATGAGCGAGGTAAAGGAGAGAGGAGGCAGCCATGCTAAAGAGAGTGAGCAGATGTGGAAAAGAGAGAAGAGGAAGAGACAGGGCTTTTTTTCAGGGGGAACTTGGTGGAACTCAGTTCCACCACCTCTGGCTCAGACCCTTGGGGGGGGGGGGGGCTGCTCAGCACAATCACTTGTAAACACAGAAGTCAGGTTTCTGTGTTTACAAGTGACAACTCTGCACTCTGTGTGTAACCCTCCTGAACTCTGCACTCTGTATGTGATTCATTCCTGGAATTTATTGCCCCTTTAACACCCTCCTACTGAAATCTGACTGATCACACCCACTATTTCATGTGATTTGGAGGGTGTGTGTAGGGGGAGGGGTTTTGGGGAGTCGTGGTTGAGTTCCAGCACCTATTGTTTGAGAAAAAAAGCCCTGGGAAGAGATAAGGGGCAGACAAGGAAAGGAGAGAAGTAGAATAGAGAAGGGGCCGAGGAAGGTTGTGGGAGAGAATAGAAGGGAAGGAGGGGAGGGGGGCACTGAAGCAGTGTGTGTATGTAGCGCAGCTTTGCTCATACACTGTGTTGCACATGCAGACATAGCTGAGCACAGCACAGGCACCTTGAAGTATCAGCCCCTCCACCCTCTGTGATTGGCTGCTCTGCTGAGTCTTATATACTGGGAGCACATGAAACTCCCAGCTGTCAGTCTCAGTGAGTCCTACACATCCCAACATCAGCACCAGCTGGCAGCCCTGCCACGATGATGGAGAGCACTATCTTTGAGATTTTCATAGATGAATTCGATGCCAACTGCAGCCTCTTGGATGCTTATCAGGACTCCTTCCTCACCATCAATCACACCTTCCTGCCCTTTGATGGTAGGCAGCCGCCAGAGGTTTAGGAAGACTCTAACTACTGAGAAATCTGCATTCATTGAGACCTCTGTGTTTTAATTTATCTTCTTCTCTTTTTTTTATGTTTTCCATGTTAAGGTCCTCACTGCATTGCCACCATAGACCAGATTGGCACCTGCTGGCCACGCAGCATCGCCGGGGAACTAGTGGAGAGACCCTGCCCGGATTCCTTCAATGGGATCAAGTATAACACTACCAGTAAGTGAAAACTTTGCGTTGCTTCTTGATGTGCGCTGTACAGTACAGGGGGTGACCCAATGTTCATTATGACACTAAAATCTGCAACCTGTCAATTTTGTGCAGGAAGGACCTTGCAAAATAAAATAGGTAGACAACTGCATTTAACTCAAGAATATATTTTGTGCAGTGCAATTGAGCAGTGAGTATTTAGAGCAATCAGGGTTTATAAAATAATAATAAATATTATTATTCATCATATTATTATTATTTGTATTATTATTATTATTATTTGTCAATGTATTATTATTATGTTTTATTAATATTATTTATTTATTTATTTTTGTATTTGTATTATTATTTTTATATTTTTCATATTTTTTTCAACCAAGTTAGTGTTATTTTAATTAAGGTTTTTTTTAATTTTTTTTGTTGTTATTTTCAGAAAGCAAAGCATGTTCATAGTAATCTGTATATTACTACTACTACTACTACTACTACTACTAATAATAATAATAATACCAAATAATATATATGTTATAATAACAAATATTGTTGAAATTGTTATTAATAATTATTAAGCTGGTAGACGTATTATAATTATTGTTAATAATGATAATACTAACAGAGATAATTGTATTTATTTTACTACTATTCGTTATATATGTAAATTTTAATTATATATATATATATATATATATATATATATATATATATATATATATATATATATATATATAAATATATAAAATAAAATAATAAAATGTATATATACATATATAAATATTAATATATATGTATTTATATATATATATATATACATATATTTACATTTTATTATTATATACTTTGTACTTTTGTAAAAGCATCTGTTCAACATATAGGCACAGCAGGCAGCTGCCTAAGGGGGTCACTATTTAGTGGGGTGGCTCATAATTACTTTTATTTTTTAACATTACAGTTATTACTATAACACAAAATATAAAGGAAGGATGCTGGACAGCAGTGAATAAGGTGGTAGAGAATTCAGTCAGTAACCTGGGGAGTACTTGTTCCAATGCAATGTCAAGTTAGAATACAGCATTGACTTAGTCGAAATCACAATATTATATATATATATATATATATATATATATATATATATATATATATACATACATACATACATGACTGAATTCTCTACCACCTTATTCACTGCTGTCCAGCATCCTTCCTTTATATTTTGTGTTATAGTAATAACTGTAATGTTAAAAAATAAAAGTAATTATGAGCCACCCCACTAAATAGTGACCCCCTTAGGCAGCTGCCTGCTGTGCCTATATGTTGAACAGATGTTTTTACAAAAGTACAAAGTATATATATATATATATATATATATATATATATATATATATATATATATTCATTTATTTCTATGTTTTAATAGACCATTGGCTACTTGATCACTTGGCTGTCACTGCATTATAACAGTCAAATAGGAATCAAGCACAACAACACAATGGTATTGCATTGTGCATGCTGATAAAGAAAATGGAAACTGGCAATAAAGTTTGGGATGATTGCTCTAGTTTGCAAACTCTGCTGCTTGCTTTGCTAAAGTTCAGCTGTTTTACCTATATGATCATCTGATATAATGATAACGGTGATGATGATAATGGGGATCTAGTTTTTTTAACTCCTGTCGCTCTGTGTCTTGGTGCATTACCTTTAGGAGCAAAAACTTCCCAAATGAATTATTTGACATGCAATAAGCTTTCATCTGATATTAATGGATCTTTCTTTCAGTATCCCTTTTTGTATTATTTAGAAAAAAATATCACATAAAAAAAAAAATCCATTGATTTTCTGAACTCTGGACAGCTGCAAATAAACAAACATACAATAATACCACTTATCTGAACATGTTATAGCGAAGAGATGTGTTATCTATATAAGCCAATCAGGTGTAGCAATTTTCTAGAATAATAGCTAGAATCTAATTGGCCAGAACCTTATTTTACTTACTTTTATTTATTTTTTATTGTGGTTGTAACAATCAGACGAGCATACATCATCAAATTATGGCTTATCATTTAAAGGGACTCATCATCACTTATTCCACCTCTCAGACCCCCTGATCTCTTTGCCCAACTTTATGAAGGAACTCCAGCGCTTTGGTTCACTCTCTAACTTTAGGATAAACTACGCAAAGTCAGAAATCCTACCCATCCACCTGACCTCCCCCTTAACCAATAGCCTCCAGACTGCCTTCCCTTTTTATATGGGCTAAATCATCTCTAAGATATCTAGGCATACAACTTACAGACCACTTTGATACCTTATACCAGACTTTCTCAACCTTTTCAACACAGTGGAACCCTTGAAAAAACCTTTCGGTCTCAGGGAACCCCCTGTTAAAAATGTCTATATCTACAACTCATGATACGTTGGTGTAATGGTCAGTGGAAGAGTGCTCCTTACATCTATGGTCTACAGATAGCTAAGAAGAGCATTGGTGTCACTGGGAACTTATCTCAGAGGGTATAATTGATCATTGCTCAAGGAACCCCTAGCAACCATTGGAGGAACCCTGGTTGAGAAACCCTGCCTCATACACTGCCAACTACCCCCAGCTGCTTAATGCGGTTAAAAGGGACCTCTCACAATGGACGCAGACTGCTTTCACGTGGTTGGGATGGGTAAACATCATAAAAATGAATATTCTGCCACGTATACTCTTCTTCCTACAAATGATACCGATACCTTTATCTAGACTTTTTTTTTTGACCGTCTGTCTAGCTTGCTGTCTGAGTTTGTATGGAATGCACGGAAATCCAGAATAGCCTTAAGGGTGCTGAACGTGAGGGTGGCTTGGGAATCCCGGACATACGGCGCTAATACCGGGCAATGGTCCTCCAGAGGATACTCAACTGGCGCTTCCATACCCACTCCAAGCTATGGGTCTCCCTGGAGTAAAGCTTGGCAGGCAGGAATCTAACCTACGCACCATGGCTAACCCGGGAACACAGGGGGCTGTCTGAAACAACCTCTCCACTGAGAGCACACGTGCTATCAGTCTGGGACGGCATCAACCCACTTCTGAAAATAGTCCCCCCCCCTCCCGTGTCCCCACTGGCCCCACTGGGCGGGTTCCTATGGTTTCTCCCAGTTGAGCAAAAGGCCTTTTTTGGGCCATGGGTAGATGACGACAATGCCAGTTGTGGCAAACTCATGAAGGACGGTAAGCTTCTAAGCTTTGACACCCTCCAAGCCAGACATCAGAGCTCACGCATGAACTTCTGGAGGTATAGACAACTACACCATTTTTTTGAGACACACGGCCACTCCATCAGGGACCCCTCCTCCATCACCTCCTTCGAACAACTCTTTGTAGATGACGAACCAATACCTCACATGGTGTCGGAACTGTACCAACTACTGGGCTCTGCCATACACAAACCTAAACACGCCTATATTCGGAAGTGGGAAAGGGACTTAGGTCACGAACTTACCGAAACGCTACCAACTCACCTATATCAGCTCACTCACTCATCCTCTATTGACTCCAAAACCCAGGAAACAAACTATAAGATACTGTCCCACTGGTACCGGGTACCAGCGGACTTGGCACGTATCTATCCCTCCGGGTCAGAGCTCTGCTGGAGAGGATGTGGACATAGAGGCACGCTTATCCATATATGGTGGGAATGTCCCCTAATCAAACCCTTTTGGGAAGATATTAAATATCAAATAAAAGATATACTAGGGCTAGATGTTCTTCTGTCTCCGACACACTTCCTCCTACGCGTTCCCCCGATCCTAGTTAGCCAATATAAGAGAAGCACACGGCCTCATTTACTAAACGCAGCAAGGTGCCTGCTTCCAACTTACTGGAAACAACCCAGAGTCCCTACCCGGGAAGAGTGGATCAGAAGGGTGAATGACAATCCGGGAGGCTGAGGATTGGATAGCGACCTGCCGGGGCTCCAGGGACCGATTTACCGGTGTCTGGACACCCTGGTTTGAATATGTTTCAGACCCGAGTCACGTGCCCTCCCGCTTAGACACAGCCCTGCTAGAACTGGCCGAACCGTCCCTTAAGACCCGTAGGCCTTTGAAATCCTAGAGGACAGGGAGAAAACCCTTGCCATACAGCAGCTATTGGACTCCAGATGGACCGCCTATCCTAATTAGAAGAGGTGTGCTCGGTGTGGGCATGACGAATGCTCCTCACGAGGTTTTAGGTTTGACCTGATCGTTTCTTCTTCCCTTCTTCTCTCTTTCCCTCTTCTCTCTCTCCTAAACCCCTCAGGAATGACACATATCTTCCGTTGTATGGAGGCCGGTCTAGGATTTACTCAATATGATGTTAATAGACATGATGCCTGATGCCTCTACGCTTGCGGGGAAGGCCCCTTATTTAAGAAGGGCACTGCTTATCCCTGCGGAGTGTTCAATATATTACTCTCTGGTACCCCTGGCTCGCACGTCGGCGGGGGGGAGGTTAGCAGGAGGCTATTTTGACCCCCCCACCCTCTGCCACGGCCGCGGGCTAGGAGACCATACTTTTATTGAGGAATTAATGACAACCTCCGCTGGATTAACACCCGCGGTGAGGCTGCCAAACCGAGGACAATACGCATCAATTGTCTCACACGTATAACTAAGATATATAACTAAGGGGACTGCCCCAACTGCGACCTCCTTAAAACCTTTTACGGAGAGAGCCTTTCGGCTACCTCGCGAGATATTGCCACGGCACTCCTTCCTTAAACTCTATTCCTACATCTGTATGCGATGTTTATGCACGACGGGCCCCTATGGGCCCGAGATTTTATTTTACAAATGTTGAACACGACATGTTACTTGTCTTTTGCAAAAATAAAGGTTATAAAAAAAAAAAAAGAAAAAAAAAGGGACTCATCACTGGCAGAAAAACATACCTGGACCCACAGCCGGTCATTGATTAGATAAAATGTCACTTTTGTATCCAAGTTTCTCATTGTCTGCATTGAGGCGTATCTAAATCCAGATACAGAAGCAATAAACTGTAGCTCACCAGTCCTTAGATGTGGGGCTGCATTAGCTTTCTTTTTTTGAGCTTTTTTTCCTTATTTTCAAATGGTACTCCTATGAATAATACACTTCCTGTCCCTGGGAGGCTACTGTACTGTATCTATGGAGGCAGCCATTGTTGTCACCGAGACTGGACTGTTTTATTTTTGTGTGTTGGATCATTAAGGCTCTTTTTTTTTTGCAACTTTATTGAAATCTCATATTAAAAAAATTAATAATTACTTTTCACTCATCTTTATTCGTCCCCAGCAGGTTACGATGTCGTGCAACGTGTTGCGATGTGTTGCAATGTGGTGCGATCTGTTGTGATCTGGTGCGATGTGGTGTGTTCTGGTGCGATGTGGTGTTATGTGGTGCGATGTGGTGCAATGTGGTATGTTGTGGTGTGATATGGTCCGTTCTGGTACGATGTGGTGTGATCTGGTGCGATGTGGTGCGTTCTGTTGCAATGTGGCGTGATCTGGTGCGATGTGGTGCGAAGTGGTGCTATGTGGTGCGACATGGTGCGACGTGGTGCGACGTGGTGCGATGCGGTGCAATGTGGTGCGACGTGGTGTGATGTGGTGTGATGTGGTGTGATGTGTGTGCAATGTGGTGTGATGTGGTGCTATGTGGTGCTATGTGGTGTGATGTGGTGCAATGTGGTGGTATGTGGTGCTATGTGGTGCTATGTGGTGGTATGTGGTGCTATGTGGTGCTATGTGGTGTGATGTGGTGCTATGTGGTGTGATGTGGTGCAACATGGTGTGATGTGGTGCTATGTGGTGTAATGTGGTGGTATGTGGTGCAACGTGGTGTGATGTGGTACTATGTGGTGCTATGTGGTGTGATGTGGTGCAATGTGGTGCAATGTGGTGCTATGTGATGTGATGTGGTGCAGTGTGGTGGAATGTGGTGTGACGTGGTGCTATGTGGTGCTATGTAGTGTTATGTGGTGCAGTGTGGTGCTATGTGGTGTGATGTGGTGCAGTGTGGTGCTATGTGGTGTGATGTGGTGCAATGTGGTGCGATCTGGTGTGACGTGGTGCGATGTGGTGGTATGTGGTGCGACATGGTGTGACGTGGTGCTGTGTGGTGGTATGTGGTGTGACGTGGTGTGATGTGGTGCTATGTGGTGTGATGTGGTGCAATGTGGTGTGATGTGGTGCTATGTGGTGTGATGTGGTGCAATGTGGTGCTATGCGGTGTGACGTGGTGCTATGTGGTGCTATGTGGTGTGATGTGGTGCAATGTGGTGGTATGTGGTGCGACGTGGTGTAATGTGGTGTGATGTGTGTGCAATGTGGTGTGATGTGGTGCTATGTGGTGCTATGTGGTTTGATGTGGTGCAATGTGGTGCTATGTGGTGCTATGTGGTGTGATGTGGTGCAATGTGGTGGTATGTGGTGCTATGTGGAGCTATGTGGTGGTATGTGGTGCTATGGTGCTATGTGGTGTGATGTGGTGCTATGTGGTGTGATGTGGTGCAACGTGGTGTGATGTGGTGCTATGTGGTGTAATGTGGTGGTATGTGGTGCAGCGTGGTGTGATGTGGTACTATGTGGTGCTATGTGGTGTGATGTGGTGCAATGTGGTGCTATGTGATGTGATGTGGTGCAGTGTGGTGGAATGTGGTGTGACGTGGTGCTATGTGGTGCAGTGTGGTGCTATGTGGTGTGATGTGGTGCAGTGTGGTGCTATGTGGTGTGATGTGGTGCAATGTGGTGCGATCTGGTGTGACGTGGTGCGATGTGGTGGTATGTGGTGCGACATGGTGTGACGTGGTGCTATGTGGTGCAATGTGGTGGTATGTGGTGTGACGTGGTGTGATGTGGTGCTAAGTAGTGTGATGTGGTGCAATGTGGTATGATGTGGTGCTAAGTGGTGTGATGTGGTGCAATGTGGTATGATGTGGTGCTATGTGGTGTGATGTGGTGCTATGTGGTGTGACGTGGTGTGATGTGGTGCTATGTGGTGTGATGTGGTGCAATGTGGTGCTATGTGGTGTGATGTGGTGGTATGTGGTGCGACGTGGTGTGATGTGGTACTATGTGGTGCTATGTGGTGCAATGTGGTGCTGTGTGGTGTGATGTGGTGCAGTGTGGTGCTATGTGGTGTGATGTGGTGCTATGTGGTGTGACGTGGTGTGATGTGGTGCTATGTGGTGTGATGTGGTGCAATGTGGTGCTATGTGGTGTGATGTGGTGGTATGTGGTGCGACGTGGTGTGATGTGGTACTATGTGGTGCTATGTGGTGCAATGTGGTGCTGTGTGGTGTGATGTGGTGCAGTGTGGTGCTATGTGGTGTGATGTGGTGCTATGTGGTGCTATGTAGTGTGATGTGGTGCTATGTGGTGCTATGTGGTGTGATGTGGTGCTATGTGGTGCTATGTAGTGTGATGTGGTGCTATGTGGTGCTATGTGGTGTGATGTGGTGCTATGTGGTGCTATGTAGTGTGATGTGGTGCAGTGTGGTGCTATGTGGTGTGATGTGGTGCAATGTGGTGCGATCTGGTGTGACGTGGTGCTATGTGGTGCGATGTGTCGCACAAGACTGCACTGATAAAGAAGCAGTGCAAGTCCCATTTTTTTCAGTGCACACCACTGCAGCGCAGTCTTGTAAACTGAACTCCTGGGGCTCGAGGCAAATTGCTTTGTCTATGCGTTAGGAATTGGGATAGGCATTAGGCAGGGGTACCCAGCATAGCCCAACACGTATGTTGTAAATGTACCGACAGGCAACATAACACGTGTGACCACAAAGATATGAATGAGTCTTTAAGCTGTAATGCCAAATTCCTCTTTTGGCCACTTTGAATACTTATGTGCGGTGCCTCCTGACTTCAAGAAATTGTTTTTGTGTTTTCCTGCCTCCCTGTAACATCCACCATGGGCTCCAGAACCTCCTTTTCCCCCTCGATTCCATTTGTTTTAAACAAGCAGTACATGTTAGTTGCAGTCATGTGCATTGCCCTATGCCCACTACAAATCCCATCGTCCATCTTGGGAGCGAGCAAGAGAAGGTGGCTATGTTCCTACATACAGAGGGACCATGGAGGGTGATTACATTCATACATACAGTGGGGGGGGGGGGATCTGCGCCACACAGGGTGATTGGGGTGTGCCCAGACACACCTGGCACACTCTGTGCGCACTCCTATGACTAGCAGTTTCAGGTTCACACTGACAGCGGGGAATGAAATCGTGTGAGTTCAGCTGAGTTCGCACGATTTCATTCCCACATGTCAGTCCCGACTTCGGGGGGGTGATTTCAGAGACATCTGTGCGGGTTGCTGTCTATGGAAATCGCACCCCGAAGTCACCAAAAGTAGTACAGAAACTACTTTTGGGAATCGGTGCAGCACCGTAAAAAAAATGCGGCGATTCAGGCGGTGCCGTTGCCGCCGATGTGGCATGTGATTTAACGTGTCAAATCGCATGCCAAATCGCTCCAGTGTGAACCAGGGCTAAAGGAAACCCATTATGTGGGTTCTACCATCACTACTGTATAACAGTAAAACCTTGGTTTAAGAGTAACTTGGTTTGAGAGCGTTTTGCAAGACAAGCTACATTTTTTAATACATTTTGACTTGATATACAAGTAGTGTCATGTCACAACTGAGTATAAAAGAGAAGAGAGGAGCCTCTAAGTGTAGCAATATGGTTACAATTAATGAAGGTACAACATTCAGCAACATATTGCTACACTTAGAGGCGCCTCTCTTCTCTTTTATACTTTGTGGCTCCTGCTGGATTTTTCTTCTAATCCCCTTGTGGAGGCTTCCATTTGTAGATGGACATTTTATGGTTACAACATCGCTATAATCTTTTTTATATGGACTATAAACTGAAGGATTTATGAATAAATGGTTGTGGAACGAATCATCTGAGTTTCCATTATTTCTTATGGGGAAATTCGCTTTGATATACAAGTGTTTTGGAACACAAGCATGTTTCCGGAAGGAATTCTGCTCGCAATCCAAGGTTTTATTCTACTGTATATATTGAGATTACCCGAAAACCAGGCGGCAGCGCCCGCATTTAATCAAAACAATCTGCCAGCTGCAGCAAGAAATCCGAAATGATATTCCATTATAGTAATTGCTCTACGCCGATGAAAGGATTTCCGCGGATCATCGCACTTCATGCCCGTCCGCTTGTATAGACAGCAAAACTGTAATCCCTGTGCAAAAGAGCTTGCAATCTTCCACCAGTATAATCTACAGTATAGATCGTCGAAATCTGCATTAGATACTTTGTTGCTTTAATTATTATGCCGGCGTACTGAATATGTTGCTGTATTGCGGCGCACATCACGCCGAGGGTATTGCTGCTGTCACATTACGCGGCACGCTGGCAGCAATTAATTGTAATTCGCTTCTTTTTTTTTTTTTTTTTGTGTTAGGAGCGTTGTAGGGCGGCCCTGCCCGTTAGCCCGCTGCCATTGTGTAGATAGAGCTGTAGGAAGCAGGTGCCCATAGGAGTTATGTAAGAAAGCTTCCCTGTATAATGAGTCTTTGATGAGGATAATTAGCGATATTTCTCACACGGAAGCCTTCTGGGAGAGGCGGGCTTGTCTGGGAAGAGAGAGCCGCCGACTGCACGGCTCAGAGAGTTTAAACAGGCGCCGCGGGGCGCATAATGGTCCTACTTTAATAAACACCGGACTTGCGCGCCAATTCCGCTCTGGAACGACCGGCGACATTTTCACCGCGCTGGTCAGGCCAGGGCTGTTGAATTTTTTATTGAGTTTAATGAATACCCTTCATCAGCGGAAATTTTTTTTTTTTTTTAATAGGTTTTAATTCATTGACTCTGCATAGCGATACTTTGTTGTTAACCACTTAAGGACCGGAAGGATTTTGCCCCCTTAATGACCAGGCCATTTTTTTTTTTTTTTTGCGATACGGCACTGCGTCGCTTTAACTGACAATTGCGCAGTCGTGCGACGTTGTACCTAAACAAAATTGATGTCCTTTTTCGCCACTCCCACAAATAGAGATTTCTTTTGGTGGTATTTGATCACCTCTGCGGTTTTTATTTTTTGCGCTATAAACAAAAAGAATTTTTGCACTATCAAAAAAAATTTAGAAAACATTTTTTACTTTTTGCTATAATAAATATCCCAAAAAAACCCATTTCTTCATCAGTTTAGGCTAATATGTATTCTTCTACATATTTTTGTTAAAAAAAAAAAAAAAAAATCACAATAAGTGTATATTAATTGGTTTGCGCAAGTTAGTGTCTGTAAAATAGGGAATAGATTTATGGCATTTTTATTATTATTATTATTATTTTTCTTTTTTTTTTTTACTAGTAATGACGGCAATTTGCAATTGACGTTGTACCCAAACAAAATTGCTGTCCCCACAAATAGAGGTTTTTTTTGGTGGTATTTGATCGCCTCTGCGGTTTTTATTTTTTGCGATGTAAACAAAAAGAATTTTTGCGCTATCAAAAAAAAATTTAGAAAACATTTTTTACTTTTTGCTATAATAAATATCCAAAAAAAAACATTTCTTCATCAGTTTAGGCTAATATGTATTCTACATATTTTTGGTAAAAAAAAAAAAAAAATCACAATAAGTGTATATTGATTGGTTTGCGCAAAAGTTTGTGTCTGTAAAATAGGGAATAGATTTATGGCATTTTTATTATTATTAATTTTTTTTTTTTTTTTACTAGTAATGGCGGCAATTTGCAGTTGATGTTGTACCTAAACAAAATTGATGTCCCCACAAATAGAGCTTTCTTTTGGTGGTATTTGATCACCTCTGCGTTTTTGTTTTTTTTTTGCAAATTTAAACAAAAAGAATTTTTGCGCTATCAAAAAAAATTTAGAAGAAAGAACAATTTTTTACTTTTTGCTATAATAAATATCCAAAAAAAAAACATTTCTTCATCAGTTTAGGCCAGAAAATGTTTTGCTAGAAAATTACTTAGAACCACCAAAAATTATATATATATATTTTTTTTAGCAGAGGCCCCAGAGAATAAAATGGTGGGTTTTACCATTTTTTTTATGTCACACAGTATTTGTGCAACGTTTTTTTAAAACGCAAATTTGTGGGGGGAAAAAATACAATTTAGTGAATTTTAACGCCCAAAGAAAATATAATACCCTGTTTTTTGGTCAAAAATAAAAGATGATGTTACACCGAGTAAATAGATACTCAAATATGTCATGCCTTAATTGCTTCCCTACCAGGCCAGTTTGATAAAAAAATTACTTAGACCCCCCCCCCCAAACATTCTATATCATTTTTTCATGCAGAGAACCAGGAGAATAAAATGGTGGGTTGTGCAATTTTTTATGTCATACAGTATTTGCGCAGCATTTTTTAAAGGCTTTAAAAAATGTTTTGTATTAATATTATTTATTATTATTATATTTATTTATTTATTTTTTACACTGTCTCTTTACATTTTTTTATTACTTTTATTGCTATCACAAGGAATGATCATTCCATGTGATAGCTTGGACAGTGACAGGTCCTCTTTATTGAGTGATCTGGGGTTGCATGTTTACCACTTAAAAATCAAGCAGTTGAGCCACGTTTCTAGAAGGGACAATGTAAATTAAACAGTGCGTGTTAAGAACCACTTATCGACCAGCCGTCGTCATTATACAGCGGCAGGTCGGCTCGTTCCCACAAATCGCCATAGGTGTACCTCGGCTCCTCTAAGAGCCATAGCAGGCGCCCGCTGCGCGGCGTGGGAGCACGATACGCGTGGCCGGCGGCCGCAATGTCCGCCGGTCACCGGCGATTGTGGGAAAAAGAGCCAGAACAGGGATCTGTCAATGTAAACAGACAAATCTCCATTCTGAAAGGGGGGGGAGAGAGAGATCTGCTGTTCCTAGTGATCAGGAACAGCAATCTCTCTCCTCCTCCAGTCAGTCCCCCCCCCCCACACCTACCAGGGAATACATTTAACCCCTTGATCGCCCCCCTAGTGTTAACCCCTTCCCTGCCAGTGACATTTACACAGTAATCAGTACATTTTTATAGCACTGATCGCTGTATAAATGTCACTGGTCCCAGAAAAAGTGTCAAAGGTGTCCGAACTGTCCACCGCAATGTCGCAGTCCCGCTAGAAATCATAGATCGCTGCCATTACTAGTAAAAAAAAATAATAATAAAAAAAATGCCATAAATCTATCCCCTGTTTTATAGACGCTATAACTTTTGCGCAAACCAATCAATATACACTTATTGCGATTTTTTTTTTTTACCAAAAATATGTAGAAGAATACATATTGGCCTAAACTGATGAAGAAATGTGTTTTTTTGGGATATTTATTATAGCAAAAAAGTAAAAAATATTGAGGTTTTTTTTGAAAAAATTTTTGATAGCGCAAAAATTCTTTTTGTTTATAGCGCAAAAAATAAAAACCGCAGAGGTGATCAAATACCACCAAAATAAAGCTCTATTTGTGGGGACATCAATTTTGTTTGGGTACAACATCAATTGCAAATTGCCGCCATTACTAGTAAAAAAAAAAAAAAAAATAAAAATAATAATAATAAAAATGCCATAAATCTATTCCCTATTTTGTAGACACTATACTTTTGCACAAACCAATCAATATACGCTTATTGTGATTTTTTTTACCAAAAATATGTAGAAGAATACATATATAATTTTTGGTGGTTTTAAGTAATTTTCTAGCAAAACAATGATGACTTTTATTTTATTGGACTAAACTGATGAAGACATTTTTTTGGGGATATTTATTATAGCAAAAAGTAAAAAATATTGTTTTTTTTTTCAAAATGTTTTTTTAATAGCGCAAAAATTCTTTTTGTTTATAGCGCAAAAAATAAAAACCGCAGAGGTGATCAAATACCAAAAGAAAGCTCTATTTGTGGGGAAAAAAGAGGACATCAATTTTGTTTGGGTACAACGTCAATTGCAAATTGCCGCCATTACTAGTAAAAAAAAATAATAATAATAATAATAATAATGCCATACATTTATTCCCTATTTTGCAGACACTATAACTTTTGCGCAAACCAATCAATATACACTTATTGTGATTTCTTTTACCAAAAATATGTAGAAGAATACATATTGGCCTAAACTGATGAAGAAATGTTTTTTTTTGGATATTTATTATAGCAAAAAGTAAAAAATATTGGGTTTTTTTCCAATTTTTTTTTTTAATAGTGCAAAAATTCTTTTTGTTTATAGCGCAAAAAATAAAAACCGCAGAGGTGATCAAATACTACCAAAAGAAAGCTCTATTTGTGGGGACATCAATTTTGTTTGGGTACAAGGTCAATTGCAAATTACTGCCATTACTATTAAAAAAAATAATAATAATAATAAAAATGCCATAAATCTATTCCCTATTTTGTGGGGAAAAAAAGGACATCAATTTTGTTTGGGTACAACGTCAATTGCAATATACGCTTATTTCGATTTTTTTTAACCAAAAATTTGTAGAAGAATACATATCGGCCTAAACTGATGAAGAAATTAGTTTTTTTTTATTTATTTATTTTTTGGGGGGATATTTATTATAGCAAAAAGTAAAAAATATTGTTTTTTTTAAAAAATTGTGGCTCTTTTTTTGTATATAGCACAAAAAATAAAAACCTGCAAAGCTGATCAAATACCACCAAAAGAAAGCTCTATTTGTGGGAAAAAAAGGACGTCAGTTTTGTTTGGGTACAGCGTCGCAGGACTGCGCAATTGTCAGTTAAAGCGATGCAATGCCGTATCGCAAAAAATGACCTGGTCGTTAAGGAGGAAAATCTTCCGGTCTGTAAGTGGTTAAGGGTTTAAAAGCCTTCTTCCTATTTATCACTTCTAATTACAGTGGGGCAAAAAAGTATTTAGTCAGCCACCAATTGTACAAGTTCTCCTACTTAAAAAGATGAGAGGGAGCTGTAATTGTCATCATAGGTATACCTCAACTATGAGAGACAAAATGTGGAAACAAATCCAGACAATCACATTCTCTGATTTTTTGAAAGAATTTATTTGCAAATTATGGTGGAAAATAAGTATTTGGTCTCCTACAAACAAGCAAGATTCTGGCTCTCACAGACCTGTATCTTCTTCTTTAAGAGGCTCCTCTGTCCTCCACTCATTACCTATTAATGGCACCTGTTTGAACTTGTTATCAGTATAAAAGACACCTGTCCACAACCTCAAACAGTCACACTCCAAACTCCACTATGGTGAAGACCAAAGAGCTGTCGAAGGACACCAGAAACAAAATTGTAGACCTGCACCAGGCTGGGAAGACTGAATCTGCAATAGGCAAGTAGCTTGGTGTGAAGAAATCAACTGTGGGAACAATAATTAGAAAATGGAAGACATAAAAGACCACTGATAATCTCCCTCGATCTGGGGCTCCACGCAAGATCTCACCCCGTGGGGTCAAAATGATCACAAGAACGCTGAGCAAAAATCCCAGAACCACACGGGGGGGACCTAGTGAATGACCTGCAGAGAGCCGGGACCAACGTAACAAAGGCTACCATCAGTAACACACTACGCCGCCAGGGACTCAGATCCTGCAGTGCCAGACGTGTCCCCCTGCTAAAGCCAGTACATGTCCGGGCCCGTCTGAGGTTTGCTAGAGAGCATTTGGATGATCCAGAAGAGGATTGGGAGAATGTCATATGGTCAGATGAAACCAAAGTAGAACTATTTGGTAGAAACACAACTCGTCGTGTTTGGAGGAGAGAATGCTGAGTTTCAACCAAAGAACACCATACCTACTGTGAAGCATGGGGGTGGCAACATCATGCTTTGGGGCTGTTTCTCTGCAAAGGGAACAGGACGACTGATCCGTGTACACGAAAGAATGAATGGGGCCATGTATCGTGAGATTTTGAGTGCAAACCTCCTCCCATCAGCAAGGGCATTGAAGATGAAACGTGGCTGGGTCTTTCAGCATGACAATGATCCCAAACACACCGCCCGGGCAACGAAGGCGTGGCTTCGTAAGAACCATTTCAAGGTCCTGGAGTGGCCTAGCCAGTCTACAGATCTCAACCCCATAGAAAACCTTTGGAGGGAGTTGAAAGTCCGTGTTGCCCAGCGACAGCCCCAAAACATCACTGCTCTAGAGGAGATCTGCATGGAGGAATGGGCCAACATACCAGCAACAGTGTGTGACAACCTTGTGAAGACTTAGGCCTCTTTCACACGGACGATCCGTATGTCCGTTTTTCATCCTTCCGTTTTCGGATGAAAAACGGACATACATTCATCCCTATGGAGCGTCGGATGTCAGTGGTGACATGTCCGCTGACATCCGACCCCGCTCCGATCCGAAAAGTGTAACGGAGGAAAAACCTACTTTTCCATCCGTTTTCGGATCGGATCGGGTGACGACGGACACTACGGTCCGTCATCATCCGATCCCCCATAGGGGAGAGCGGCGCTCTGACAGGTCCGTCGCTGCACAGCGTGCAGCGATGGACCTGTCATCTTCACGGGGCGGATGTTCACGGGGAGGATCATCACTGATCCGCCTCGTGTGAAAGAGGCTTTACAGAAAACGTTTGACCTCTGTCATTGCCAACAAAGGATATGTAACAAAGTATTGAGATGAACTTTTAAAATTGACAAAATACTTATTTTCCACCATAATTTGCAAATAAATTCTTTCAAAAATAAGACAAAGTGATTGTCTGGATTTGTTTCCACATTTTGTCTCTCATAGTTGAGGTATACCTATGATGACAATTACAGGCCCCTCTCATCTTTTTAAGTGGGAGAACTTGCACAATTGGTGGCTGACTAAATACTTTTTTGCCCCACTGTATATAGGTACAGGAATGGCGCTAAGATTTACTTGTTAAATATGGCTTGGCTTCTTGAACTGTACTTCATCAGCTCACCCCCCACAGCGATGACCTTTTGCACCCCTGTACACTTTTGTACCACTTGCTCCTCCCTGTTAGATTGTAAGCTCCATGGGCGGGGCGCTCCTAATCCTCTTGTAGCAAGTTGAATTTGCCTTTATATTGTAAAACGCTATACAAAACAGTCGGCGTTATAAACGTTCTGTGTAATAATAATAAAAAAAAAGTAATGTTACGCCGTGGTTGTGCTTTCCTATCCCCGTCTCTCAGGTTATGTTCACATCTGCTGCATTCTGGGAACATGCGCAAAAAAATTGCGCGCTTTCCAAATATGCACAGAAACATGGCGCCCTTTAGCAGACATGCAGTGGTTACTGTTAATGACATGAATCTTCTAACATGTGCATTTTTGCACCTTTTAGGTGGTTAATTGATGAAAAATGGTCATTTAATTTTCTTTTTTTTTTGTGTGTGTGCTGGCAGCCGCCGCCGATAACGGTGATCTGGTGGCGAATCCGCCACAGAGACCACCATTATCGTAAACACGAACGGGCCCTGAAAAGATGGATACCTCGGTTGTGGCAGCAGCTGCTGCCATTACCGAGATATCCATCTTTAAAGTGCCGATGTATATGTACAGGAGCCGGTTGGTAAGTGGTTAAGGTTGCCACCTTTTCTTCAAGCCAAACCCGAACACTTTAGCGGCTCACAGCTAAAAAAATTTTTAACGGGGAATGCTGTGGACTCTGGTGAAAAGGGGAACTCTGATGTAAGGGGGTTTCTGCTCCCCAAACATCCCACTTACATCAGAGTTCCCAGCATTTCCCCTTAAATCAGGGTTCCCAAATACCCCCTTAAATCAGAGTCCACAGGGCATCCCTTACATCTGAGTCCCTCTTACCTTAGTGTATTTACTTGCTCGGAGGCAGGAGAGAGAAGGGAGGGTGGGGGGGAGACTTCAGTTACAGACATTGGATGGAGAGCTCACTCACCCAAGGATGGAGGCTCAGGTATCGACACCTTTCATCCGCAATGTATCTGCTGGTTGCTGAACTTCAGATTTCCATCCCACACATCCTTTTCCAGAGGACCAGAACACCGGGGATTGGAGTGTGGGTGGGCAGACAGAGTTGTAGGGGTGGGAGGAGAAGGAGCAGATCAAGCTCTCTCTCCTCTCCTGTCTATGTATGGGAATGGGTCCTGTGCACACCCCTATGCACTCGGCGGTTGTGGTACTCGGTTACTTGGGGAGCCACAGTCCATTATGAATATTGTGTCCGGGTTTCCATTATGAATATTGTGTCTGGGTTTCAGGAGGTCTGAAAACCCGGATACACGATTGTAAACCCGAACTGTCTGGGTGAATCCCGGACAGGTGGCAACCCTACCACCGCTGGGTAGTTTCATTGCACCCCCAGTGTGGAGAGTTTGTAGATAGGGACAGACCCCCTTTAAAAAGCTAAGGCTTACCCTAGGGTCAGGTTCCTGAGCAGAAGGGAGACCTTAGGGATGATCCTGCATACACATGCGACTACTTGGCATTTGGTGAAGCACCTGTTGTGATTGCCCAACCTGCTCTATGGATTGGCAAATTCTGCACACTGTTCTGCCAGTATAGCAACCCTTCGGGAAAGTCGTAAGTTATTATCCTCAGGGGTACCTGCAGCCTGCCTTAAGCAACAATCCTCAACCACCCTGCTTTTTATTATTGTACAGGATCGTCACATGGGCGGATATGTATACTTGTCCTACTCCCTATAGTGCAACTTTGAGGGAGCAATCACATAGTTGTAATCACCATTTGTTACAAAAACAAAATCAAAGGAGGACGTTGTCTCGCCTGTTCCTTTTAAAACAGTTCCTACAGTACTCTCACAGTCCCTGCTAGGACCTCCAAAACTCCTCCCTTTAAAATCACTTCAAGGACTTCCAACAGGACTCACAGAATCCCTGCCAAGACTTCCAACAGGACTCACAGAATCCCTGCCAAGACTTCCAACAGGACTCACAGAATCCCTGCCAGGACTTTCAACAGGACTCGCAAAAATCCTGCCAAGACTTTTAACAGGACTCACAGAATACCTGCCAAGGCTTCCAACAGGACTCACAGAATTCCTCCAGGACTTCCAACAGAACGTGCAGAATCTCTGCCATGATGTTCTACAGCATTCGCAGAATCCCTGCCAAGACTTCCAACAGAACTCGCAAAATTCCTGCCAGGACTTCCAACAGGACATACAGAACACCTGCCAAGACTTCCAACGGGACTCGCAAAATTCCTGCCAGGACTTCCAACAGGACTTGCAGAATTTCTGCAAGGACTTCCAACAGGACGTCACGTGAAAAATCTCTGCCAAGACTTCCAACAGGACGTGCAGAATCTCTTCCAGGACTTCCAACAGGACTCACATAATTCCTGCCAGGACTACCAACAGGATTTCCAGAATCTCCGCCAGGACTTCCAACAGGGCTTGCAAAATCGATGCCGGGACTTCCAGAAATGAAGCTGGACGTGTCCTTTAACCAGTTTATCCGTCTCAACCTATGCTTGGATCCTGATCATTGTCTTGCTTGCTGCCCACCTCGACCCTTTGCCTGGATATAAACCACTTTTCTGCCAGCCGCCTGCCTTGACCCTTTGAATGATCTTGACTATGCTTTAGTCTCTTGTCTCCACACTGTAACCTCCTTGCTCCCACTCACCCCTTCGTGGGGTAATCTGAAGGGCTGCAACCTTGTACCAGCATGCAACAAAACCCATCTCTACCATCAGGAGCTCTGGTGAAAACCAGCTGGTGCTTAGACTCCATGCCTCGGGTGAGCCTGCCTCATCTGCCAGGGGGTGCCATAACAACAGCTTTACAGCTAGCCCAGTCCACAAGTGCCTTTAACGTTTACACAATACTTTATATCTGAAGCGATGCCCACTTTAAGAGCTTTGAGTGAGGTAGTATGTGTATGTGTGTGCTGGTGTACACATGCATGTGTACATGTGAATGTTTTGGATCTACAAGGTTCAGCATGGATAGATAGTCCTTTGCTGGTTGGCTGTGATGTGACTTTTTTTAAGCTCAACGACTGATGAAAAGCTTCAAGCATATTGTTCCTGATTTAGCATGTTTGCATTGCTCTGCGCTTTTCATTCAGTATAATGTTGCCGCACTTCATGATTTGATTCACAAATTGTTACTTTTCATTTATTAGAAAAAAAGACACTTGCTAAGTAGGTCAGTACTTCATTTTAGTAAGTGATGTTCAAGCCTCGTACAGCTCTTCCAGGAAACTCGTTCTTATTACTGTTTAATATTTTACCATTATCCGACTTTCATCCCTGTCCGCTGGAAGGACCCCAACTTCCATTCAGTCCTAGGAAGTAGAAAACCCAGAATGATATGAAAATGATGTTATGTTTTTATTCTGTACGGGGTGTAGCTAGAAATCACAGGGCCATATGACAATATTGTGAAGGGACCCAACATTAAAAAGTGGCCTATGATGCACCTGGCCTCCTTCTGAAAATGCTTGTGGCCTGTTTGTGTCAAACCTTTTTTTTTTTTTTTTTAGTTTTGGATAGTGCAGAGACCCTTAGAACACCTGTCAGGTTTTATTGATGTTTGTGTATTGCCTGGGTAGAGTAACAATGACTGCATCTGCTTGGATGCAGCCACTGTTTGGCTGATGTTGAGCACAATAATGATGACGACGAACTCACCCATGACTCAAATTTTGACCAATTCAACAGGAACCGGGCAAAAAATTACTCTGGGTGTAGCCAACTTAAGGTCTAAGAAATTGTAGTTACTTTGATAGGAGATGGCTACCTGTATGACATATATCTAAAAGAATTAGGAATATGGTAGCATCTTTAAAGAAACCTAATACATTCGATGGCAACCTGTATGGAGCATCTTTGGGAAAGTCTACTATGGAAGATGACTACCTATATGAAGCCTCTTTGGGAAATTCTACCATGGAAGATGACTACCTATAAGGAGCACCTTTTGGCAAAGTCTACTATGGAAAATAGCTACCTATAAGGGGCATCTATGGGAAAGTCTACTATGGAAGAGGGCTACCTGTATGGAGCATCTCTGAGAAAGTCTACAATGGAAGATGACTACCTATTTGAAGCCTCTTTGGGAAAGTCTAACATGGAAGATGACTACCTATAAGGAGCATATTATGAAAAGTTTACCTTTGGAAGATGGATACCTATAAGGAGCATCTTTGTCAATGTTTAATATGAAAAATGGCTACCTATAAGGAGCATCTTTGGCAAAGTCTACTATGGAAGAGGGCTACTTATATGGACCATCTTCAAAGGAGTCTGTTCTGTTTAAGGGTTTCCTGGAGAGCTTGGCGTGAAGTTGCTGTTGGTAGACATTGTATGGAGACCTCAACAGTCTGCTATGGAAGTTGGCTACTTGTGTGGAGCATCTTTGGCAAAAAGTCTACTATGGAATATGGCTACCTTTATGGACCATCTTTGGGAAAGTCTGCCATGGAAGATGGCTACCTAAAAGGAGACTCTTTGGGAAAGTCTGCTATAGAAGATGTTTAAGAGTATGGAAGATGGGTAATGTGGACCATCCTTATAGAAGTCTGTCATGCTGACACTGAAGATGTTCCTGGAGAGCATGGGGGGGAAGTTGCTGCTAGTAGACACTGTGTGGAGACCTCATTGCTCAACAATCTGCTATGGTAGTTGACTAGCTGTATGGAGCATTTCTGGCAAAAGCTACCTATATGGACCATCTTTGGGAGAGTCTACTATGGAAGAAGGCTACCTAAATGAAGAATCTTTGGGAAAGTCTGCTTTAGAAGATGGTTACAATGGACCATCTTTTTTAGAAGTCGGCTATGCTGAAGAGTGTCCTGGAAAGTTTGTGGGGAAGCTGATGCCAGTAAAGACTGCATTTAGACCTCATTAACTGCTTACATAGCGTCAAAGGGCCAACTGCTGTTAGAAGGCTACTCTTAATGGCCCACCACTGATTCCACTGCTATTAGAAGACCTAAAAAATGTTGCTATTTTGAGATATCCTGTGCCCCTAACCCTCTCTCCAGAGTTTACTGAGTGAATAAACTGTAGAACAGACTAAATTGACTATGTTTACCCCACAATAAGCCAAGGACCCACCCTTCGAGGTTAAATGCCAACCTGCTACACCATCTTGGGGGTCATCCTACACTGCCCGGGTGGGATGTTTGATCACCACGAGATAGCAAATTAGGCTTTTAAAACATTTTCTGCAAAATTAAACAGCTGCAAAATTCTGGTTGCTCGATTTGTTTTTCTGGAGATGCTGGTTTGTCACTTTGCCAAAGATTCAAATCATTTTTAAGAGAGCCATCCGCAGAGAATCGCTCATTTCCTTAGATCGCTATCATGTCTAAAAGTGGCATTTGTCAACTCAGGCTTGTAGAGGTTTCTGTTTTACCTCTACAAGTGTTAAAAGGACAAATATGTTTTCCTTATCGCGTTCCCCAGGTGCTTCAGTTATACCGCAAGTCTGGGAGTCTATGTGTGAATGTCACGTTGATGCTTGATGCAGTTCCAGGTGGTTGACACTCAGGGACAGTGAGAGGCCGGCATGTTGACAGTCAAAAGCCCTTTTTTTCGTTTTTTCCTCTGTGAGTGATAAACAGGCATTGTCAGTTGGCACGTCTAAAAGAAATACGGTACATTTTCTGCATTTTTAACTATTCAACAAGGCAAGGACCATATGGCTTTGGCACCAATGTCCCTTACATTATCACAGAAAAAAACACCAAAGTAGATAGGACTTTTAACTTTAAGTTCGTTATTTAAAATATACTGGCCTCCTAAAGGCAACCATAGGCTTTCAAGAAAGGCAAACACAGTATAACAGCAATATAAAAAGCAAAGCAATAATCAGGATGAGTTCGGTCTGCCTACATGGCCTACACCTTCAAGCATCCTACTCTTATAGTCCTCCTTTAATTAAAAGGTATGACTTATTTTCTTGTGTGCTGAATGCTGATTAAGTGAGGGTGGGGGTGGGGGGACACCTAATTTGCAGATACGTAATGCATCCAATGGAAGATACACAACACGTTTCGTTTATCTATTTACCGGTATTTATTACAGGTTCTTATAAAGTGGCATCAATTTACGCAGCACTTATATAATGCACATCCACATCAGTCCCTGCCTTCAAGGACCTTACAGTCTAAGGTCCCTAACTCACATTCGTAAACAGGACATATAGTGCCTTGAAAAAGTATTTATACCCCTTGTATTTTTCCACATTTTGTCATGTTACAACCAAAAACGTAAATGTATTTTATTGGGATTTTATGTGATTGACCAACACAAAGTGGCACATAATTGTGAAGTGGAAGGAAAATGATAAATGGTTTTCAACATTTTTTTTTTACAAATAAATATGTGAAAAGTGTGGGGTACATTTGTATTTAGCCCCCCTGAGTCAATACTTTGTAGAACCTCCTTTCACTGCAATTACAGCTGCAAGTCTTTTTGGGGACGTCTCTACCAGCTTTGCACATCTAGAGAGGGACATTTTTGCCCATTCTTCTTTGCAAAATATCTCAAATATTTTATTTTTATATATAAATATAGCTCTGTCAGATTAGATGGAGAGCGTCTGTGAACAGCAATTTTCAAGTCTTGCCACAGATTCTCAATTGGATTTAGGTCTGGACTTGGACTGAGCCATTCTAACACATGAATATGCTTTGATCTAAACCATTCCATTGTAGCGCTGACTGTATGTTTAGGGTCGTTGTCCTGCTGAAAAGTGAACCCAGTCTCAAGTCTTTTGTAGATTCTAACAGGTTTTCTTCTAAGATTGCCCTGTATTTGGCTCCATCCATCTTCCCATCAACTCTGACCAGCTTCCCTGTCCCTGCTGAAGAAAAGCATCCCCACCACATGATGCTGCCACCGCCATATTTCACGGTGGGGATGGTGTGTTCAGGGTGATGTGCAGTGTTAGTTTTCCGCCACAGATAGCGTTTTGCTTTTAGGCCAAAAAGTTCAACTTGGGTCTCATCTGACCAGAGCACCTTCTTCCACATGTTTGCTGTGTCCCCCACATGGCTTCTCACAAACTGCAAACAGGACTTCTTATGGATTTCTTTCACCAATGTCTTTCTTCTTGCCACTCTTCCATAAAGGTCAGATTTGTGGAGAACACGACTAATAGTTGTCCTGTGGACAGATTCTCCCACCTGAGCTGTGGATCTCTGCAGCTCCTCCAGAGTTACCATGGGCCTCTTGGCTCTTCTCTGATGAATGCTCTCCTTGCCTGGCCTGTCAGTTTAGGTGGACGGCCATGTCTTGGTAGGTTTGCAGTTGTGCCATACTCTTTCCATTTTCGGATGATGGATTGAACAGAGCTCCGTGAGATGTTCTAAGCTTGGGATATTTTTTTTTATAACCTAACCCTTCTTTATACTTCTCCACAACTTTATCTTCGACCTGTCTGGTGTGTTCCTTGGCCTTCATGATGCTGTTTGTGCACTAAGGTTCTCTAACAAACCTCTGAGGGATTCACAGAACAGCTGTATTTATACTGAGATTAAATTACACACAGGTAGACTCTATTTACTAATTAGGTGACTTCTGAAGGCAATTGGTTCCACTAGATTTTAGTTAGGGGTATCAGAGTAAAGGGGGCTGAATACAAATGCACGACACCCTTTTCACATGTAGTATGGAGCAAAGGGAAGGGGATTATTACAGTGCCAATAATAACTCAATGCAATAGATATATAAAAAAAAATTTAATTTTATTACAATAGTTAAAAATATTTAGTACATAGTATTAAGCCACATATAAATAGGAGCACTTTACAAAGTTCTGTAGAACTTGTGAGCGGCAGGTCAATTCTTCCCTACTAGTTTCGCCAAGGCATTGGCTTCATCAGGGGAATAGAATATAACAGAGAAAATTGCTCTATAAAAAGGGAAAAAAACAATGACATAAATAAACTGAAAAAACAATAAATATATTATCATGGTGCGTATCTCCGAGTGACTGAGCTGCATGGTATTGAAAGTCCGACCCCTCCCCCAAGGAGCCAAAAAAAAAACTTTTCACATATTTATTTGTAAAATTTTTGAAAACTATTTATCATTTTCCTTCCACTTTACAATTATGTGCCGCTTTGTATTGGTTTATCACATAAAATCCCAAAAAATACATTTACCCTTTTGGTTGTAACATGACAAAATGTAGAAACTTTCAAGGGGTATGAATACTTTTTCAAGGCACTGTACAAGGGCCAATTTAGACAGGATCTATCTAACTAACCTACCAGCATGTATATGGAGTTCCAAAAGTCCGTTGTGCATAGGAAGTATCATCTCATGGCTAATCCACTAATGCATCTATTAAATGAAAAAGAAAATATGCTCTATGACCAAAGCTCCCAACTGTCCCTGATTTCGAGGGACAGTCTCTGATTTAGAACACAGTCCCTCTGTCCCTCTTTCCTCATTGGTCCCTCGTTTTGGTCTGATCTATATAGTTGTATATAAAATGCACTATTTCACTTTCAAAAAGTGTTTCCCAGTGCTAAACCTTTCATCCAATTTCTAAATGGCTGCATTTGTATGTTTCAGAAGCCAATATAAAGGAATAGTAGTGGTAATAAAAAAAAAAATGACTTGTGGGTTTCACTAAGAATTTTTTTTGTATAACGCTCCTTTAAGGGGGCGTGGTAGGGGGTGTGTCCTATGCCTACCTTCTTTTGCTTATAGGTGTCCCTCGCTCCCAGTTGGGAGGTGTGCTATGACGTTTGGTTTAACATGGAAAATCAGAACAGTTCTTTCAAAAAAAAAAAATTGCTAGACTCTCTAATTCTGAAAATGCTCTGTCCAATGTAACATGACAAAAAAATGCAGTTACTAGTAGAGGCCTGAAAATGGATGTACAAGATACTAACAAATCTCACAACCAAAGTTCCTCAAAGATAGAAGTACATTTGGCAAGAATAATGTAAGTAGGAGGCGTTGGATCCAATTAGTTTGGCTTCTCATTGTAGGGTCCCATAATTTAGTGCACAGCGGCTCTGGAGAGAGTGGTCTCTGACAACACCTTAGAATTAAATCAGGAGAACCTATAGAAAGAGAAGAAAGAAAAAAAGGGCGCACCAACCTTGTGCATTATCCTTGGATACATGTTATTATATTAAAAATTGAGTAAAAAAAAAAACTACTCACAAACGTATGGAAGAAAACTCACAATACAAATAGATTAGGTACATACGTTTGTGAGTAGTTTTTTTACTTAATTTTTAATACAATAAAATATATCCAAGGATAATGCACAAGGTCGGTGTGCCATTGTTTTCTTTCTTCTCTTTTTGATTGCTACCCTGTTTCCCCGAAAATAAGACCTAGCGTGATTGTCGGTGATGGCTGCAATATAAGCCCTACCCCCCCAAATAAGCCCTACCCTGTTTCCCCGAAAATAAGCCCTACCCTGAAAAGAAGACCTACAAGGACTTTAACTAGGGCTTATTTGGGCAGTAGGGCTTATATTGCAGCCATCACCGACAATCACGCTAGGTCTTATTTTCGGGGAAACAGGGTAGGATACCCAGGGCCGTCTTTAATATTGATTGGACCCTGGGCAAACATTTTCTAGGCCCCCCCCCATGCAATGTCACTCTCCGCCTGCTATGAGACATACAATAAATAGCTGCTAGACTTAAAATCAGTTTCCTTTTCAGATCAGGCAGCAATTGCGATTGGTTGCCAGTGGATACAGCATATCATTTCTGCTTACTGACTGGTTGCTAGAGGTTACAGCACACATTAGGGCTCACTGATTAGTTGCTAGAGGTTACAGCAAATGATTTCTGCTTGTTAATTGGTTGCTAGAGATTACTGCACAGTAATACTGCTCACTTATTGGTTGCTAGAGGTTACAGCACATCATCTCCTCACTGCAGGGGGGAATGATATACATATGAATGCCGCCTTTATTTACATATCAATGCCGCCGGCCGCAGCTATTCACTTATGAACTCGGAGATGGGTAGGGGGCGGAACCAAGTGACGGTGCTCGGAGGTGGGTAGGGGGTGGAATGAAGGCACAGTGCTCGGAGGTGGGTAGGGGGTGGAACGAAGGCACGGTGCTCGGAGGTGGGTATGGCGTGGAACTAAGGGACGGTGCTCTGAGGTGGGTAGGGGGTGGAACTAAGGGACGGTGCTCGGAGGTGGGTAGGGGGTGGAACGAAGGCACGGTGCTCGGAGGTGGGTAGGGGGTGGAACTAAGGGACGGCGCTCTGAGGTGGGTAGGGGGTGGAACTTAGGGACGGTGCTTGGAGGTGGGTAGGGGGTGTAACTAAGGGACGGTGTTCAGGGGTGGAACTAAGGGACAGTGCTCGGAGGTGGGTAGGGGGTGGAACTAAGGGATGGTGCTCGGAGGTGGGTAGGGGGTGGAACTAAGGGACGATGCTCGGAGGTGGGTAGGGGGTGGAACTAAGGGATGGTGCTCGGAGGTGGGTAGGGGGTGGAACTAAGGGATGGTGCTCGGAGGTGGGTAGGGGGTGGAACTAAGGGACGGTGCTCGGAGGTGGGTAGGGGGTGAAGAAAATGTGTGACCCCGAAAGGGCGAGTTTCTGCACCTATCCTCTGAGAAAAAAAATCCCTGGGAGTAATCAATTCGATTTCCTCAATTTTTGGAGAGCATTGGTTGCAGAGATCAGCGCTCCTGTACTCTGGTTTTTGGATATATCTTTGCTTTATGTCAGATTCTCTCATTTATTATCTGTTTGATTTTTGCCATGAAGGTGCTTCACCCGTCCCAGGATAGTAATGTCAGGACAGCGAATACCCGTTTCCTTCCACTCGGAGAAATGAGCTGCATTTTGCTACATGAGCAGATTCTCCTGCATGGCAGTAAAAAAACTGTTTTTCTCGCTGCTGACTACGGCTTAACTAATGAGTCATTTCTAGCTGTCTAGGCCACTTCTATCTTTTTCGAAGACAGCAATTTCACTTTCTTTTAAATATTTACAAGAAGAAGAGATTTAAGATTTGATATGAAAATCATTCTGAGTGTGCCGATCCGCAAGTATCAAGAAAGTGGAGAGAAAAATTATTTATTGGCTAGTTATTGGAATATACAAAATTTTTAAAAATGTCATGAGGGACTCGCCAAAACTGTTAATGCTATTGATAGATTTCATCATCTACTCCATCTCAGGGCTGAGCACGAGAGGGTGGCCGTGGTCCTTCATACAGAGAGACCATGGAGGGTGGCTACATTCCTACATACAGAGGACCATGGAGGGTGGCTACATTCATACATACAGTGGGACCATGGAGGGGGGTGGCTACATTAATACATACAGAGGGACCATGGAGGGGGGTGGCTACATTCATTCATACATACACTGCTACTCCTGTGATCCCCACTAGCTTCTGGATCCCATGCCAAGGAGTTGCCCTGCTGCATTCTGAACACAGGGATCGGCCACTGGGCACATGCACCATTGAGAGAATGCTTTTTGCATTTCTCAACGAATGTAAAACTTTTGTTCATTGGACAAGATGAAGAGAATGACACCACCATCCCACCTCGCCTCATCGTTCAATCAGAGATGGCTTTGCATTCATTAAGAAACTAACAAAGCATCCTCTGAATGGTGACCATGGCTAGCGGCTCAACACAGGAATCGGAAGCTAGTAGAGATCACTGTAGTAGCAGTAGGCACCAGTAGTGGAGATCACTATAGTAGCAGTATGCCCTGGGAGTGGAGATCATTGTAGTAGTAGTGGGCACCTGAAGTAGAGATCGCTGTTATGGCAGAAGCCACTCGGAGTGGAGATCACTATAATAGCAGTAGGCACTGGGAATGGAGATCACAGTAGTAGCAGTAGGCACCAAGAGTGCAGATCACTGTAGAAGCAGTAGGCACAGGGACTGGAGATCTCTGTAGTAGTAGTAGGCACCTGGACCTGAGTAGTAAGCACCGGGAGTGGAGATCATTGTAGTAGCAGTAGGCACCGGGAAAGGAGATCATTGTAGTTGCAGTAGGCACCGGGAAAGGAGTTTATTGTAGTTGCAATAGGCACCAGGAAAGGAGATCACTGTAGTAGCAGTAGGCACCGGGAAAGGAGATCATTGTAGTTGCAGTAGGCACTGGGAGTGGAGATCACTGTAGTAGCAGTAGGCACCGGGTATGGAGATCACTGTAGTAGCAGTGGGCACTGGGAGTGGAAATCACTGTAGTAGCAGTAGGCACTGGGAGTGGAGATCAGTGTAGTAGCAGTAGGCACCGGGTATGGAGATCACTGTAGTAGCAGTGGGCACTGGGAGTGGAGATCACTGTAGTAGCAGTGGGCACTGGGAGTGGAAATCACTGTAGTAGCAGTAGGCACTGGGAGTGGAGATCAGTGTAGTAGCAGTGGGCACTGGGAGTGGAGATCAGTGTAGTAGCAGTAGGCACCGGGAAAGGAGATCACTGTATTAGCAGTAGGCACCGGGTAAGGAGATCATTGTAGTAGCAGTAGGCACTGGGAGTGGAGATCACTGTAGTAGCAGTAGGCACTGGGAGTGGAGATCACTGTAGTAGCAGTAGGCACTGGGAGTGGAGATCACTGTAGTAGCAGTAAGCACTGGGAGTAGAGATCACTGTAGTAGCAGTAGGCACTGGGAGTGGAGATCACTGTAGTAGCAGTAAGCACTGGGAGTGGAGATCACTGTAGTAGCAGTAAGCACTGGGAGTAGAGATCACTGTAGTAGCAGTAGGCACTGGGAGTGGAGATCACTGTAGTAGCAGTAAGCACTGGGAGTGGAGATCACTGTAGTAGCAGTAAGCACTGGGAGTGGAGATCACTGTAGTAGCAGTAAGCACTGGGAGTGGAGATCACTGTAGTAGCAGTAGGCACCTGAACTGGAGATCACTGTAGTAAAGATGCCTAATACAGCAATTTCTAGCTCTTGCAGTGATCCCAGAAGTAATGTATATACAGTGCCTTGAAAAAGTATTCATACCCCTTGAAATTTTCCACATTTTGTCATGTTACAACCACAAACCTAAATGTATTTTTTTGGGATTTTATGTGATAGACCAACACAAAGTGGCACATCATTGTGGAAAAATGTGGAAAATTTGAAGGCGTATAAATACTTTTTCAAGGCACTGTACATCCTTACATCGGTACAAGGGAAAATCGCCATACCTGGAATTCAGCTTTAAAAAAGTGAACGTTTTTAGAGAAGTTTGTAATGGAGTCGTAGTGCAATTGCATGCAAGAGCAATAATAATTTATTTTCACAATAAAATAAATTACTGTGCCGTATCAAATGCTGCCAGTGTGTCCCCCGCCAGCCTGCCGTGTGCATTTACCTGTCTCAGTGGGACAGCTCCTCGATGTCTTCTCCCGTCCTCTCCACCCCTCCTCTGCTATGATTGGACGCCTGGCATCCAATCACAGCACCTGTCGCTTCAGCCAATCAGGTGACAGGTAACAGATCTGAGGACCTGATTGGCGAAGAGGCGATTTAGTGTTAGGAAAGCGAATATTCATTCGCTTTTCTAACACAGCTGAGTGGCCTGCGAGCGCCTAGCATGGCGCTCGCAGGTCACCTTTTTTGATGCCTATTCGAACCTATGGCTCTAATCAGGTGCATCAAAACCACCCCCTGCCGCTGTAATTCAGGCGCCCTGCACCCAAAAAGGGGCTGGGCGCCCGAATAGGGGGGTGGCAGTGGTGGCCATAGATAGATTCATGCATGTCATGAATCTATCAATTGGTGATAGAGGGGGTGGTTGGAGAGAGGGGGCGGCGCCGGGCGCCCTTATGGACGCACCGCCACTGGGTATGGAGTGGCAGGTGAAAGTTTGCGGACCCCTGATCTAGACATTATGATTTGGCCCTTGTCAAAGTCACTCAAATCCTTACTCTTGCCTGTTTTTTTTCTGTTTTCAACATCAACTTCAGGGACATTTTCACTTGTTGCCTAACATACCCCTCCCATTTCCAGGTGCCATTGTCACAAGATAATCAATGATATGAATGAAATGAATGATTTACCTGTCAGTGGTCACAACGTTTTTGGCTCCTTGGTGTATGTCATTTGGGCATTCAACCTGGGAAACTGAGGGCATCTAGTGGCAGAAAAGCAGTACTGCAGGAGACAGCTCTGAATTGACAGGGAGTATTGCACCTAGAGCTGCACGATTCCAGGAAAAATGAGAATCACGATTTTTTTTTGTGCTTAGAATCAAGATCACGATTCTCATGGCGTAACATCATCTTTCACATTATATTAAAAAAAAATGGGCTAACTTTACTGTTTAGTTTTTTTTTTTTAATTCATTAAAGTGTATTTTTTCCCCCCCAAAAAAATGCATTTGAAAGATCGCGGTGCTAATACAGCGTGACATAAAATATTGCAAAAATCACCATTTTATTCTCTAGGGTCTCTGCTAAAAAATGTATATATAATGTTTGGGGGTTCTAAGTAATTTTCTAGCAAAAAAATTATGATTTTAACTTGTAAGCAACAAGTGTCAGAAAAAGGCTTAATCTTTAAAGAGGTTAATCCTCCCTCATTTACAGACCGAAGTTCATTCCTTTGATCTAAAGAACAAAACGTTACAATGTTTATAGTTAGCTCAGCCGCTGAGGAATGTTGTGAAACTTGGCAGACTGCCTGTTTTTTTGTTTTTTGTTTTGACAGCTGTTGGCTTGAGCAGAGAACTCTGCATAGAATCGGGAAAATGCTTTGTTAAGATCGCGAGGGGGAAAGAATCGCGATCTTGATTCTTAATGATTAATTGAGCAGCTCTAATTGCACCCTGAGCAGTTTTTTTTTTTTATACTGCTGGTGGACCAATTTATTTAAAAGTAACTCTCTTCCCCTGGTAAAAGCACTTCCCACAGTATACTAAAACACTGGCTAGGCACACATTTAACCCTTTGATCGCCCCCCCCCCCCCGATGATAACTCCTTCCTAGCCAGTGTCATTAGTACAGTGACAGTGTGTATTTTTTTTTAGCACTGATCACTGTTTTGGTGTCACTGGTCCCCAAAAAGTGTCAGTTACTGTCAGAATGTCCGTCGCAATATCACAGTTCCTCTATATGTCGCTGATCGCCACCATTGCTAGTAAAAAATGTAATTAATAGATCTATCCCACAGTTTGTGGACGTTATAACTTTTGCGCAAGCCAATCAATATACGCTTATTGGGATTTTTTTTTTTACCAAAAATATGTAGCAGAATACATATTGGCCTAAACTGATGAAGAAATTTGATTTTTTTTTTTTTTTTTAAATTTTTTTTTTATTGGATTTGTTTTATAGCGGAAAGTAAAAAATATATATATATTTTTTTCAAAATTGTCGGCCTTTTTTTGTTTATAGCGCAAAAAATAAAAACGGCAGAGGTGATCAAATACCACATTTGTGGAGAGGGGGGGTATATTTGGGTAAAGCGTCGTGCGACCGCGCAATTGTCAGTTAAAATAAAGCAGTGCCGTATCGCAATAAAACGGCCTGGTCAGGAAGGAGGGGTAAATCTTCCGGAGGTCATTTGGTTAAAAAATGTATCTTTAGAAATACATATGTGTTTTGAATTTTATTTTTATTTTTTTGTTGTTGTTGCCGGTCTCCTTCCCTTCCCACATTCCGTTCTCCTGGAATTTTTCATCCTTCTTCTTTGTTTTTGTTTGGTGTGATTTTGTAAATACGTCACATAAACAGCCGGCTTTCCACAAGGTCCAAAGTCAGCTGCTGGAAAACGTTGGCCGGAGGTTTGCGATCGCCAGCTCCGGCGGAAGCCGGGAAGTTCCCAGATGAGTGGCGGCAAGTCAGCGGAGTGTCGGCTGTGCAAAGCAACTTAGGAGAAATCTCCCCATTTAAAGGGATCCCCCCTGTATTAAAAATGTATCAAAACTGAAGAACAAAATGTAACATATTACCATTCCTTAGATGTTGTGGCTGCATTCGTTTTCCTTTTTTTTTAGTTTTTTTCCTTTAAAGCGGAACGTCAGTCATTTTTTTCAACTTTTCATCTATTAAATCTTCTGCCCTTGTTGTTGTTGTTTTAATTTTGGATAGTAAAACTTTTTTTTTTCTGCCAGTAAATTCCTTATACAGCCCACTTACTGTTTCTTGTCTGGTCATTAGCCTAGGCTTATGACATCATACACAGCTCTCTCTCTCTCACTCTGGTGAGAGTTTGCCAGGAAGGGAGGGGGGAATGAGACATAAGAGGGCCAATTAGAGCTGCAGAGCTAGAGGTGTGTAGAAAAAATGATCCGCACTCCAGTTGTTGTGCTTAAAATTTCTTCATTTTATCACAGCTCCCAACTGTCCCTGATTTCGAGGGACTGTCCCTGATTTGGAGCAATGTCCCTCTGTCCTTCTTTCCTCCTCATTTGTCCCTCATTTTGGTCTGATCTATATAGTTGTTTACAAAATGCACTTTTTATCTTTCAAAAAGTGTTTCCCAGTGCTAAACCTTTCATCCAAATTCTAAATTCCTGCATTTGTAAATTTTAAAAGCCAATATAAAGGAATAGTAGTGGTAAATAAAGGTCCTTGTGGATTTAATTATCCTTTTTTTTTTTTTTTTTGGTTAACTCACCTTTAAGATGGCGTGGCAGGGGCGTGTCCTATGCCTACATACATTTGTCAGTAGATGTCCCTCATTCATTGGGTGAAATGTGCAGCGCTTATGTGATCATATAAACCATAACGAATAATATGAGTACAAAGTCCCTCATTCATTCCCATCTCAAAATGTTGGGCGGTATGATTTTATTGAGTAGCCACAGTGAACAAACGCAGATTAAGTCAGTCGACGAGTTTCAGCCTATAAGGCCTTAGTCATAACCTGGAGGTGTGCCTCTGTGTGTCTGTGTAAATCCAGGAAGTGAACAGGCAGCAGCTTCAGCTGCCCACAGTTAAAATGACTGCAGCCAGACTCAGTGGAGGGAGATTTCTGCAGCATATTTGGCAAGTACAGAATCACAGTATATATAAAATAATATGCAAAGTGGTTGGAGGGAAACTTCAGAGATGTTTTTATTGCAAATTATGTGAGCAGACTGCAGTTCCTCTTTATTTTCACCCAGCAAGTAACGCTCTTTACTTTTCTAGGGGTGACAACACTCACTATGCAGTGTCTATGGAAGAGCAACGTTGTCCCCCCTAGAACAGGAAGTGGCTCAGAACTACCGAACACCTCCTTCTCTTCTCATCTACATACATAAAATAGGGGGAGGTTGAATGTAGTCTTAACACACTTCCCATTTCTAAGGTTACATAGATACAGAATTGTGAATGTTGTCAAGCTAGAACAGGAGGTGTATTAAGACTACAGAAAACATCTACATAAATAAGGGGGGGAGGTTTTCTGTAATCTTGACACATTTCCTGCCCTAAGTTGACAACATGGCTCCTCCATAGACACAGAAGAGTGAGCGTTGTCACCCTAGAACAGGAGGTATGCCAGGACTACAGAAAACATCCTCTTGTACATACAATAGGGGGAGGTTTTCTGTAGTTCTTCTTGTCCTAAGGTGACAACGTTGCGCCTTCTTAGATAGAGAATAGGGAGCGTTGTTACCCTAGAACAGGAGGTATGCCAGGACTATTCTGTAAAATATGGGGGGAGGTTTTCTGTAGTCTTGACACATTTCCCATCCTAAGGTGACAACATTGCTCTTCTATAGACAGAGAATGCTGAGGGTTGTCACCCTGGAGCAGGAGGTATGCCAGGACAACAGAACACCTTCCCCTTTTCTCATCTACATAAAATAGGGGAAGAATTTTTGTAGTCCTAACACTGCTGATGACACATAGGACAGTACTCCTACACTCCTAGACACGCACTTCCCCTCTGCCCGTTGTCTCGCCTCTTGATTGGATAGATTGGTAGCAGCGCAGCCATTGGCTCCCGCTGCTGTCAATCAAATCCAATGACGCGGGGGGGCGGGGCCGAGTCCTGCATTCTGTGTGAATGGACACAGATGCAGGCCTTGGGAGCGCACCCACACGGGTGTCCACCTTAGGAGAGCGCTTCTCCAACGTGGGCACTCAATGTGGAGAGAAGCCACCAGCGCCGCCAGGGGACCCCAGAAGACGAGGATCGGGGCCAAAACGAACTGCATAGTGGAGGTAAGTATAACATGTTTGTTATTTTAAAAAAAACAAAAAAAAAATGGGGTTTACAACCCCTTTATAACCAAAAATGGGGAAAGAATTACTATTTCTGTCATGTTATTTTTCTGTGACCCCCATTGGGGAGATTTCCCCTCCTTTCCTCTCCCAGTGACACCTATAAAAAAAATGGGAGGTCTAAAACTTTTATCCCCCCCCCCCCCATCTCCTACAAATGCAGTTTTCTCTGTGTCCCCATTGGATACATTTTCCATCACTTTGGTATAAATGGACTCAGAGGAGACTGTTTGAGTTTTTTTGTTTTTCTTTTCTTTTTGCTTACAAAAGTAGATTTTCCTTTGAACCCATCACCACCCGCATAACACACATGTGGATGGGCTTCATCGCCCACACTATGCATATATGTGTCCCTGGCAGCCAATCGTGAACATGCTATCAGCACAGGGACAGCGCTGTCAGAGAGCTGTCCTCACTAACAATCAGTGGTTGGCAGGACCGACTCCCAATCATGTGACCACTCTGACAGCCAATCACAGTAGTCACATGACTGCTGATTTCCCCCCCCCCCCCAGGGCACTCAGAACCTATTAAAGGGATGCCGGGGTGGGCAGGAGGGGATTAAAGAATGTGACCAATGTCTCTAAGGGCCAGTTCACACCACATTCAATCCAGTGCGTTTTTTTTTTTCTGCATCAAATCGCATGGACAGTAGGTTATATGTACTCCATTGGCCTAGTTTACACCAGTGCAGTCAGTTCCAGTGCAGAAAACAATAAGTAGTGCTAGGAACTCCAAATTTGGTGTGCAAACCCAGTGGAACTAGCACTACAACATATCCAAAGCTGGGGTTCCTAGCACCACGTGGCCCCGAGATACCCGGGCCCCAAAGTCGGTTCGGAAAATGTCATTCACTGCTGCAGAAAAGTGCTTGACATTTTCCAAACCAACTTTGGGGCCCCGTATCTCGGGGCCACTTGGTGCTAGGAACCCCAGCTTTGGATATGTTGTAGTGCTATTTTCACTGCACACCAAATTTGGGGTTCGTGGCCCCAAGTGACCACATGGCCCCGAGATACGGGGCCCTAAAGTCGGTCAACTGTGTCTATCTGCAGCAATGTAATTTCGGGACCCTTTGGGTCCAGAGACCCCAAATTTGGGCTGCAGCTAGGGGGCATCTGGGAACCCTTAACTACCGAGTTTGAAGCTCGGGGGACCTATGGCTGCAAATGGGCATTGTTGACCCTCTTTTCCACTTACAGTAGCTGCGCATTTCTCACCCTCGTCTTATACTCGGGTCAATACGTTTTCAAATTTTTTGCTTTGCAGGGATAAGAAACAAAGAGATTGTTCCCTCTGTACAGAGCTCTGGGCTGTGACGGTCTGCAAGCGGTTAAAGTGAGAGTTTATTCTTCCTGTGACTTGCTCAGCTTCTAATGCACAATGTGAGAAGCTCGCAGTGTGCGGTGAAATCAGAGGAAGCCGTTTCCGTCCAGGAGACCGTGCAAGACTGAAGGGAAGTTCCACTTTAATTATTAGCAGACGTTACCGGTTGATGTTACAGTGAAATGGGTGGATGGTACGAGGTCGGGAATTGTCATTGACTTAATGTACACAACCTCATTTTCACCTCTCAATTAGATGCAGATAGCGAGGCAGATTACATCCATTCTGGATCCCTGCACCTGCCTCCGAACACGCCGCTCCATGTCCTACCTATAAATATTGATATCCTTCATTTACAAAAAACACGGAGCACTCGTCATCATCTAATATAACATGACAAGTCGCTTCTCTCCCGGGCAATCGCATTACATTCCGCTTTATTCTCTTATAGAAATGTATTTCCTTTCATGAGAAGAATCGCTCCATCGGATTATGGCGTTGGGAGGATGGCGCTTCCGTAGAATTAAAGTAGATGGACGCCAAATCACCGAAATCTCAGAGAAGCTTTACCGCGCTCACGTCATTTATAAAAAAAAAAAAAAAATCATTTTTAATCTTTCTCAATCTTCAGCTTTTACTTAAAGCCTAACTCCGCTTTTAATGCCCCATTAAATAGTCGTCTCCCCCACCGGGGACACAGGCGGCAGGGTGACAACACAGGAGCACTTTAGGAAGACAGTTGTCACCCCAAAAAATGAAATGCCTGCGATGAGCGCCTTCGTGGCAGGATCACCAGGGACTGTGTGAATGAAAGCTTAAGATTTAGAAAGATTAAAATGACATGTTAAAGCCTAACGCCAGGTTTATTGACCCCTTACCGGGCACCTAAACCCTCCTCCTGCCCAGTCCAATTTTTAGCTTTCAGCGCTGTCACACTTTGAATGACAATTGCGCGGTCATGCTACACTGTACCCAAATGAAATTTTTATCATTTTTTTTCACACAAATAGAGCTTTCTTTTGGTGGTATTTAATCACCTCTGGGGGTTTTATTTTTTGCTAAACAAAAAAAAAAAAGGACCGACATTTTTGAAAAAAAAAACACGTTTCATAGTTTGTTATAAAATTTTGCAAACGGGTAATTTTTCTCCTTCATTGATATGCACTGATGGGCACTGATGGGCTGCACTGATAGGCACAGATAAGGCGGCACTGATAAGACGGCACTGATGGGCATTGATAAGATGGCACTGATGAGTGGCACTGATGGGCACTGATAGATGTCACTGATGGGTACTGATAGGTGGCACTGATGAGTGGCACTGATGAGTGGCACTGATGGGCACTGATAGATGTCACTGATGGGCACTGGTAGGTGGCACTGATGGACACTGGTAATTGGCACTGGTGGGCACTGGTAGGTAGTATTGATAGGCAGCACTGGTGATGAGGCACTGATTGGTGACATTTATAGTTGGCACTGTGGGCACTGATAGATGACACTGTGGGCACTGATAGGTGACACTGTGGACACTGATGGCTGGTACTGTGGCCACTGGTAGGTGGCGCTGATGGGCACTGGCACTGTTGTGCACAGGTGGGCACAGAAGCCTCTGCAGAGGCTCTCAACGATCGGGACTGATGTCCCTCTAACAGCCATCGGTGATCGGCTTTTTTTTTTCTCCTCACGCTACCAGTGTGAGGAGAAAAAATAACCGATTACCAGCTCTGTTTACATCACATGATCAGCTGTCATTGGCTGGCAGCTGATCACGTGGTAAGGGGTCAGGATCGACCCCTTACTCCGATCTGTGATCAGCCGAGTCTCATAGACTCGCTGATCACAGAGCGCGCCGCGCGCGCCCTACAGGGGGCACGCAGGCCGCTCGAGCACGGGAGGACGTCTATGGATGCCCTCCCGGCAAAGTAGGTCCGTGCTGCAGCCGTATTTCGGCTATAGCACAGACGGGAAGTGGTTAAGGACCAGGCCTCATTTTTCAAACTTGTTTACAAGTTAAAATCTTTTTTTTTTTGTTTTTGCTAGAAAATTACTTTGAACCCCCAAACATTATATTTTTTTTTTCAGACACCCTAGAGAAAAAAACGGCGGTCGTTGCAATACTTTGTTACACCGTATTTGCGCAGAGGTCTTCCAAGTGCAATTTTTGGGGGGGAACAAATACTCTTTTTTTAATTAACAGATAAGAAAACGGTAAAGTTAGCCCAATTTTTTTCTATATTGTGAAAGATAATGTTACATTGAGTAAATTGATACCCAACATGTCACACTTCAAAATTGCACCCGCTCGTGGAATGGCGACAAACTTTGACCCTTAAAATTCTCCATAGGCGACGTTTAAAAATTTCTACATGTTACCAGTTTTGAGTTACAGAGGAGGTCTAGGGCTAGAATTATTGCTCTCGCTCTAAAGATCAGGGCGATCCCTCACATGTGTGGTTTAAAAAACGTTTTCAAATGCGGGTGCTTCTACGCGCAAGCTTGGCGGGACGGGGTGCTTTAAATTTTATTTTTCTTATTTAATTTACTTTTAATTTTTTTAATTTGTAAACTGTCTTTTGAAAAATATTTTTTTAGGTCACTTTTATTCCTATTACAAGGAATGTAAACATCCCTTGTAATAGAAAAAAAAAGCATGACAGGACCTCTCTAATGTGAGATCTGGGGTCAAAAATACCTCAGATCTCACATTTACATTTAAAAGCAATAATTAAAAAAAATACATATATATATATATATATATATATATTTTTTTTTTTAATCAAAAAAATTTCCCCTTTTTAGACCATTGGGCGGAAGTGACGTTTGATGTCGCAGAGACCACTTTTATCTGAAAGCGGACCGCCCGCTGTTTAAAAAGATACAGAGGTTATGGCAGCTATCTGCTGCCATAACCCCGGTATTTAATGTCAAACAGCCGATGTATAACGACGGCGGGTGGTCCGGAAGTAGTTAAAAGAGAAGTATGGACTTTTTTTGCAGATTTATACCTACCTATGTGGATGCAGCATCTGAGAACCGAGCGATCAAACACCGCCGATCACTTGGTTCTCACAGTTCCCTGAAAGATCACTTTTACAATCCTGCAAAGGGCTGTCCCTTCTGCCGCTGCCCACAGTGGTTCCTGAGCTCTCCCGTACCTCCAGAGGGTGCAATATGTGATCAGGGCTGCTTCCCACAGAGGAGCTAGAGGAACATCCATTCCCCTATCTCCTCTGTGATGAATGAACCCGGAAGCAAACTTGAAGTTCCCCATAAACGTGTACTGTACAAAATAAGGTGCGTTGGCATGGACCATAGGGTGAGTACCTGGATTGAAAACTGGCTACAAGGGCGAGTTCAGAGGGTGGTGATAAATGGGGAGTACTCAGAATGGTCAGGGGTGGGTAGTGGGGTTCCCCAGGGTTCTGTGCTGGGACCAATCCTATTTAATTTGTTCATAAACGACCTGGAGGATGGGGTAAACAGTTAAATCTCTGTATTTGCAGACGATACTAACCTAAGCAGGGCAATAACCTCTCCACAGGATGTGGAAACCTTGCAAAAAGATCTGAACAAATTAATGGGGTGGCAACTACATGGCAAATGGGGTTCAATGTAGAAAAATGTAAAATAATGCATTTGGGTGGCAAAAATATGAATGCAATCTATACACTGAGGGGAGAACCTCTGGGGGAATCTAGGATGGAAAAGGACCTGGGGGTCCTAGTAGATGATAGGCTCAGCAATGCCAAGCTGCTGCTAATAAAGCAAACAGAATATTGGCATTAAAAAGGGATCAACTCCAGAGATAAAACGATAATTCTCCCGCTCTACAAGACTCTGGTCCGGCCGCACCTGGAGTATGTTGTCCAGTTCTGGGCACCAGTCCTCAGGAAGGATGTACTAGAAATGGAGCGAGTACAAAGAAGGGCAACAAAGCTAATAAAGGATCTGGAGGATCTTAGTTATGAGGAAAGGTTGTGAGCACTGAACTTATTCTCTCTGGAGAAGAGATGCTTGAGAGGGGATATGATTTCAATATACAAATACCGTACTGGTGACCCTACAATAGAAATAAAACTTTTTCGCAGAAGAGAGTTTAACAAGACTCGTGGCCACTCATGAAAATTAGAAGAAAAGAGGTTTAACCTTAAACTACGTAGAGGGTTCTTTACTGTAAGAGCGGCAAGGATGTGGAATTCCCTTCCACAGGCGGTGGTCTCAGCGGGGAGCATTGATAGCTTCAAGAAACTATTAGATGAACACCTGAATGACCGCAACATACAGGGATATACAATGTAATACTGACATATAATCACACACATAGGTTGGACTTGATGGACTTGTGTCTTTTTTCAACCTCACCTACTATGTAACTATGTAACTGTGTAACTATAATGGCAAAAAACAAGTAAAAATTTGCGCTGAACTGAAAAAAGCAAGCGGCCAGCAAAGTTCGTAGATAACAAACAAAAAGTCACATGCATATAAATTATTGCGGCGCTGAAAAGTTCAAAAATGAAATTGAAGAGTGGGAGGAATCCAATCACCAAATATATTGTGCAGATGTAGAAAGAGTCACTCGTCACCACGTGGTAATGTAGTCTGCTTACCAGAAGGTATTAAGGATTAGGCATAGATGATAAATACTCAAAAGCATCCAGCAAATCCAGCCCACTGGAACCCCTCGTCAGACCACAACATCTGTGGGATTTCCTTCACATATAAACTTCTCCCAATGGTCACTTCAGAATTAGGAATTCAGGCATGTAGTCATCATATATCCGAGAAAAGAAAATGAAGGACCCATAGTGAAGCCCGTAATGATAAATAAAAAACGTTTATTGTAGTAACTTACAGTTGAAGCTTAAAACAGCATGCATCAAGGATAGGCACAAACGGCTGCAGCAATCAGCGTACGGATGTCAGCCTGCCTGACATGTTTCATCATAACAGATGTCTTCAGAGGCATTGGATTCCTCCCACTCTTCAATTTCATTTTTGAACTTTTCAGCGCCGCAATAAACTGTGTAACTATGTAACTATGAAGTTTCAGAGCTATCATTGCCTGGCTGTATGTGTGCAGATTCGCCCGCTGCCTCTGGAGGGTTTTACCGATCCCTCAACCGCTAGTGTGAATGAGCCCTAATACAAAGCAATTACTGGCTGTCATTTGACAGCTGGTAAAGGCCAGCCATAGCGCGGTGGGAGTGGTCCCAAAAAGAGAGTAGCTGGACATAAAGGATGTGTCCTAGAAACTTTGTTAAAGTTTTTAAAGATGTCTATGTTACATTTAAAATCTTCAAGTGGTTAATGATGGTCGTTTATATCTATATGGTGTTAAAGGGTAAGTTCACCTTTTCATAAAAAAATGGAAAAGTGAGCTGTGGCGGGAGGACCCGTGGAACCAAGAATCCCTTGGAAAGGTTGGGAAACCCATGTTTCAGCTCCCCATGCATCTCTTACGTCTAAGTCACCCTGTGTCATCCTGGCACAGGGTGACTGAGAAAATATTACTTAAAATGGGACAGTAATATTTATCCCCGATATCTCCCAGGATATATGTAAAGACTATTCTTGGTTTGTTTGATTCTGAACTCAACACGTTAGTTGGGAGAGCTGATCACATTGGCTTCTGTACAATGTAGGAGACGGGCCGACTCCTGCTGGAGCTTCTGCTATTGTGAGAAGGTGTCCTGTGTTTGTTTGGTCTGACCTGTAGTGAAATCCTGATTAATCATACAATGCTCAGGAGGGCACGGAGTCACATCGGCTGCTTTAAGGGATTAGTTAATTAGCTCATGTTAATTCTGTTTCTGGTTACAGGTGTATTGCTAGAGTAATATGAGCAGGAGGGGAGACCTCCTCTTCTACTGTATATAAGACTTGTATTATGGTTCTAATAAAGAGTCCATGTTCAGCAACTAAACAAGTATCGACTTGTTTTGTGCTTGTGAGTGGTTGGGATATCTGACATCTATATTCAGACTGGGAGGAAGTGGTATATGACGAAAGCACTCAAGTGGAGTGTGGGACGTTTCGTTACATGAACTAACTCCAAATGTCCCGGCCACCTCTCTGGACCTTGCTGTGTGTAACGTCCCTTATGCCCCATACTGCCGGTGTAGAGCTTCAAACTCTGGACACCACAATACACAGCCCTGAAGTAAGTATTCTTCTTAATGCTCACAGTAGCAAGGGCTCATTGGTCAAAGCTTGCCCTTCCTGGCAAATTAGAAGCGCAGCTGAGGTTTCTTCTTCCGGTAAGGTGTCCCAGAAGAAAGAAGCACTTCTCATTGGTTAACACGGTCATTTGGTTGACTGATTAATGAGAGCTTGCCATTGTGAGTATTATGAAGAATAGTCACTTTGGGGCTTCGTATTGTAGAGTACAAACCCAGATCCAGTCTCTAGTAGACATGAGCTAAATTGGGAGATTTCCCTTTGGGGAAATTTCATTGACGTTTTTGACATTTTGCCAACATTTTTGAATTTCAGTGAAATGAATTAGTGTCAAAATTTGGTGTTTTAATGTTGTTTTCTTAAGGGTGCAAAGAGCTTTTAAAGGTGCCTAAGTGTTTGGGAAATCATAGACCTTTTATTGGGCCAACATATTAACCCTACCCTAACTGAAACCCTAACCCATTCAGACTATGTATTGCATGCATGTGGATTGAAGGAACACACTATGGTGCTTTAAGGCAGCCCATCGATATTGAGTCTTTTAGCAGTGCAACATGACACTAATTAACATGACACTAATTAACATGACACTAATATGGCATATGTGATAATGTTTTGCTTGTATCCTTTCAGTTACTTTGTGATAAAGCAAGGAAACGGAAACCCCTGTAGTGTAATAATATGCTTTTACTAAACATACAAACTACCGTATTTTTCGCTCAATAAGATGCACCTCACCATAAGACGCACCTAGGTTTTACAGGAGGAAAACAAGAAAAAAAAATATTCTGAACCAAATGGTGTACTAAAACATTTACCAGTGCCCATGAAATGCACAAAAACAAAGAAAAGAGGGCGCTCCAGCCTAGTGCATTATCCTTTATTACATTTATTTAAAAATACATGAATAAAAACTACTCACAAAGGTAGAAAGAAAATCGCGCTTATAACATACATACAACATTTGGCATATAGCAGTCTGTCAACTGATGGCAGTCTCCAAGTCTGCAATCGTCACTTCTTCCTCAGGATTCCTACAGCTGGCTGGTACAGCTGATTGGTACTGCTGGTGGGTACTGCTGACAGGTGCTGGTACTGCTGGCTGGTACTGCTGGGCGGTAATGTTGGCTGGTACTGGTACTGCTGGCTGGTACTGGTACTGCTGGTGGGTACTGGTACTGCTGGTGGGTACTGCTGACTGCTGACTGGTACTGCTGCCTAGTACTGCTGGTGGGTACTGGTACCGCTGGCTGGTACTGGTGCTGCTGGTGGGTACTGCTGACTGCTGACTGGTACTGCTGCCTAGTACTGCTGGTGGGTACTGGTACTGCTGGCTGGTACTAGTACTGATGACAGGTACTGCTGGTGGGTACTGGTACTGCTGGCTAATACTGGTGGCTGGTACTGGTACTGCTGGCGGGTACTGCTGGCTGGTACTGGTACTGCTGGTTTATACTGCTGGCTGGTACTGATGACTGGTATGGATGGTGGGTACTGGTAATGCTGGTGGGTACTTCTGGCTGGTACTGGTACTGCTGGTTTATACTGATGACTGGTATGGATGGTGGGTACTTATATTGCTGGTGGGTACTTCTGGCGGGTATTGGTACTGATGACTGGTACTACTGGCTGGTACCGGTACTGCTGGTTGGTACTGGTACTGTTGGTACTGGTACTGCTGGCTGGTACTGGTACTGCTGGTTGGTACTGTTGGTTGGTACTGGTACTGCTGGCTGATACTGATACTGGTGACTGGTACTGATACTGGGGGCTGGTACTGGTGGCTGCTGTCCCAGATCGCGGGTTCCTGTATCCTGACCCGCCATCCCCGAGCATAGTTGTGACAGAAGCATGCAGCTGCAGTAGAGAGCAGAGCTGATGCTTCCTGTCACAGGCGGCGTACATTTGGTATCACTCCGCCTGTGAAGGAGCCGGCACTATACAGGAAGCATCGGCTCTGCTTCCTCTAGCGGCGGCCCCGTTCTTCGCACTACTGCTTGGAGATGGCGGGTCGCCATCTCAGTGCAAGACATGGCGGGCCACATCGGAGGGCGCTGCGGGCCACATGTGGCCCATGGGCCAGCGGTTGGGCACCTCTGCTTTACTGCAAAGTAACAGACAAGCAAAACAGTTGGGGGCTCGTCCGGGATTTACCCTAACTTTCAATTGAAACAGACCTGTTTTCTGTTGCTTGTGCTAAAATTCGACATAAACTGTTCAGGAAATGCAAAACAGATAACCCTTACCCTAAAACCTGAAAACCCCTACTCTTTGTAAAAATAGTAACGTAATCACATGGCTTTAAAGGGGAACATTTATAATGCTAATTCTGCTGCATGGAAAAAAAAGGGCAACCAGTTACGATGAAAATTCAGCTAAAGTAAAATCGTAATATGAACCAGTGCTGAAATCAAGCTTATCCCCAGTATCTAGTGCCAGGCACCCCACCTCCTACAGGGCGTCCCCTCTGCAGTCCCTGGAGGACTCTCCCATATTTCACACCCTGGGGGTATTCAGGAAAGTCCACTACAAATAAAGCATTTTTTGCCATATGACGGCTGACAAATGAAAAATGAATTGCAGATGATCCCGGCTGTGATATACGAGCTGAACAATGAACAGAACATTTTATCCACAGGCCGACAATGAATGGATGGAAATAAGATCAGTGTAATTATGGTGCCCGCAGAGAAAGTATTAACATTGCAGGATATATTAGCCTGTGATTTGTGTTAGTGTCAGCACCTCTCACAGTATAATAGAGCAGAATTATTTACTTTATTGCCTGTGTGGAGTTTCTTTTTTTACATCTGATATCCTGGTGGACGTAATACAAACATGGGAAAACACTTAGGGCTTGTTCACACTAGCAGTTGGGGGTAAGGGGGGTTGTAAACTCCACGGTGGAGCCGCGTTTTTACTACCCCAACCCGCTCCCCCTTGGGAACGATCTGTAAGCGAACCGCAACCGCATGCAAATGCAGTGCAGTTGTGGCACGCTAGTGCAGGGCTCAGGGGGCTAAAGCCCCATAGAAACAAATGTAAGAGGTAATTGTTTTTTAGACAGAAAAATGTTGACCCCAATCAGAGGTCTCAGATTGGCTGTTGATTTAACAGCAAGGTATAAATCACTGTGCTCAAACCCAAGTTCCGATCAGGGGGTATTTAGAGATGCTGATTCCCAGACTTAGACTCCTGTTGGCCAAATTATATCAACAAAGTCTAAAACCATTGTCAACATGGCAGGATCTCCATATATAGCTATGACTAAGGTTGTTCAGACCAAACTGGGTAAGCATCATGAGTTTTAACCCAATGCTTTAACCCCTTCCATGGCCGTCCTCCTATGATCGTGCCTCCTGCGCACCCCCCTCTGCGATGCGCGGACAGTGCATGCTGTGACCTTCGGACTTAGCTGATCGGGGTAAAGGGCCAATCACAGCGGCCCTTTACCACATGATCAGCTGTGGTACAGCCATAGGCTCTAATAGGCTTCAAAGTTGATGAACTCGGAGCACAAAGCTTTGCGCTCGCAGTCTACGCAGGTGTGTTAGAAAAGCAAATGAATATTCGCTTTCTAACACTGAACCGCCTCTCCACCAGTCAGGTAGCGCGGGTCTGATACCCATCACCTGATTGGTTAAAAGGACAAGCGCTGCGATTGGACGCCTATCGGGAGGAGGGGAGGTGATACATGGAGAACACAGGAGCCGTTGCCTGACCCGCTGCAAGGTCCCCCAGCTCACCGCTGTCACCCGCTGCCTGACCGGCCACCGAGGTAGGGTAAGTGCCGGGCAGACGGTGAGCGGGCGGGGGGGGTCACAGTGGTAGCTTTTGATGGGGCACAGTGGCGGCATTTGATGGGCACAGTGGCGGCATTTGATGGGACACAGTGGCAGCATTTGATGGGACACAGTGGCATCATTTGATGGGCACAGTGGCTGCAATTGATGGACACAGTGGCTGCGTTTGATGACACAGTGGCTGCGTTTGATGGGCACAGTGGCTGCTATTGATGGGCACAGTGCCTGCTATTGATGGGCACAATGGTGGCATTTGATGGCACAGTGGCAGCATTTGATGGCACAGTGGCGGCATGTAATGGCACAGTGGCGACATCTGATGGGCACAGTGGCTGCTTTGATTTGAAAAAAGACACAAGTCCATAAAGTCCAACCCATGTGTGTGATTATATGTCAGTATTACATTGTATATCCCTGTATGTTGCGGTTGTTCAGGTGCTTATCTAATAGTTTTTTAAAACCATCTATGCACCCCTGCTGAGACCCCCGCCTGTGGAAGGGAATTCCACATCCTTGCCACTCTTACAGTAAAGAACCCTCTACATAGTTTAAGGTTAAACCTCTTTTCTTCTAATTTTAACCTGTTCCCGTCCGCGCTAATGCCATCTACAGAGCGGACCTACATTGCCGGGAGGCCGTCAATAGTCGTCCTCCTCTTTTCATGCTCCCCGCGCTTCCCTGAGTCAATGAGACTCGGGTGATCACAGATCGATCTCGGCTGATCACGTGATGTAAATAGAAGATCGGTAATCGCTTTGTTTTCTCCTCACGCTGATAGCGTGAGATGAAAAAAAAAGCCGACCACCAGCTTCTGTGTAAGGGACATCGGTCCCAAAGAGAAAGAGGCACAGCCGCCTCATCTGTGTCAACCAGTACTGCCTGCCAGTGCCCACACAGTGCATATCAGTGCCACCAATCAGTGCCAACTATCAATGCCCACGAGTGCCACCTATCAATGCCCACCAGTGGTGCCAATCAATGCCTCATCAGTACCACCTAGCAATGCTGCCCATCAGTGTCACCTACCAGTGCCCATCACTGTCCATCACTGCCGCCCATCACTGCCACTTAGGTACAGTGTTGTATTACCGCGCAATTGTCATTCAAAGTGCGTCAACGCTGAAATCTGAAAATTGGTCTGGGCAGGAGGGGGGTTTAGGTGCCCAGTAAGCAAGTGGTTAGTCAGTGGCCACGTGATATTAAACTCCCATCCACAAAAAAGTTTTATCCCTATTGTGGGGTCACCAGTACGGTATATAGAAATTTAAATCATATCCCCTCTCAAGCGTCTCTTCTCCAGAGAGAATAAGTTCAGTGCTCGCAACCTTTCCTCATAACTAATATCCTCCAGACCCTTTATTAGCTTTGTTGCCCTTCTTTGTACTCGCTCCATTTCCAGTACATCCTTCCTGAGGACTGGTGCCCAGAACTGGACAGCATACTCTAGGTGCGGCCGGACCAGAGTCTTGTAGAGCGAGAGAATTATCGTTTTATCTCTGGAGTTGATCCCCTTTTTAATGCATGCCAATATTCTGTTTGCTTTGTTAGCAGCAGCTTGGCATTGCATGTCATTGCTGAGCCTATCATCTACTAGGACCCCCAGGTCCTTTTCCATCCTAGATTCCCCCAGAGGTTCTCCCCCCAGTGTATAGATTGCATTCATATTTTTGCCACCCAAATGAATTATTTTACATTTTTCTACATTGAACCTCATTTGCCATGTAGTTGCCCATCCCATTAATTTGTTCAGATCTTTTTGCAAGGTTTCCACATCCTGCGGAGAAGTTATTGCCCTGCTTAGCTTAGTATCGTCTGCAAATACAGGGATTGAACTGTTTACCCCATCCTCCAGGTCGTTTATGAACAAATTAAATAGGATTGGTCCCAGCACAGAACCCTGGGGGACCCCACTACCCACCCCTGACCATTCCGAGTACTCCCCATTATTACCACCCTCTGAACTCGCCCTTGTAGCCAGTTTTCAATCCATGTACTCACCCTATGGTCCATGCCAACGGACCTTATTTTGTACAGTAAACGTTTATGGGGAACAGTATCAAATGCTTTTGCAAAATCCAGATACACCACATCTACGGGCCATCCTTTATCTAGATGGCAACTCACCTCCTCATAGAAGGTTAATAGATTGGTTTGGCAAGAACGATTCTTCATGAATCCATGCTGATTACTGCTAATGATACAGTTCTCATTACTACAATCTTGTAAATAAGCCCTTATCATCCCCTCCAAGGGTTTACATACTATTGATGTTAGGCTAACTGGTCTGTAATTCCCAGGGATGTATTTTGGGCCCTTTTTAAATATTGGTGCTACATTGGCTTTTCTCCAATCAGCTGGTACCATTCCAGTCAGTAGACTGTCTGTAAAAATGAGGAACAACAGTCTGGCAAACGCTTGACTGAGTTCCCTAAGTATCCTCGGGTGCAAGCCATCTGGTTCCGGTGATTTATTAATGTTAAGTTTCTCAGGTCTAATTTTAATTCTGTCCTCTGTTAACCATGGAGGTGATTCCTGTGATGTGTCATGAACATAAATACTGCAGTTTTGGTTACTGAAGCCCCCCGATTCACTCGTGAAGACTGAGGAGAAGAATAAATTCAATACCTTCGCCATCTCCCCATCCTTTGTAACCAGATGTCCTTCCTCATTCTTTATGGGGCCAATATGGTCTGTCGTCCCTTTTTTACTGTTTACATACTTAAAGAATTTCTTGGGATTTTTTTTGCTCTCCTCCGCCATGTGTCCTTCATGTTCTATCTTAGCCGTCCTTATTGCACCCTTACATTTCTTGTTGCATTCTTTATAAAGTCTGAATGCTGATGATGACCCCTCAACCTTGTATTTTTTTGAAGGCCTTCTCCTTTGCTTTCATATGCATTTTTACATTGGAGTTGTTAACCCATCCAGGACTTTTGTTCGCTCTTTTAAATTTATTACCCAATGGGATGCATTGGCTAATGCCCTTATTTAATATGCTCTTAAAGCAAACCCATCTCTCCTCCATGTTCTTTGTTCCTAAGGTTTTATCCCATTTAGTACCTTCTAGCAAGGTTCGTAGTTTAGGGAAGTTGGCTCTTTTGAAATTCAGTGTCTTTGTATTCCCTTTATGTTTCCTATTTGTGTGATTTATACTGAAACTAATTGACCTGTGATCGATGTTACCTAACTTGCCCCGTAATTCCACATCCGTGATCAGGTCTGTATTGTTGGTAATCAATAGATCCAGTAATGCTTTATTTCTAGTTGGTGCGTCCACCATCTGACCCATAAAATTGTCCTGCAAGACATTAAGGAACTGGCGAGCCTTAGATGAATGCGTGGTTCCCTCCGCCCAGTCTATGTCTGGATAATTAAAATCCCCCATTATGATAACACTTCCCATCCTTGCTGCTAATCCAAATTGTGATAGGAGATCCGTCTCCACTTCCTCCCTCAGGTTAGGGGGCCTATAGCATACTCCCAGTATTATTTTCCCCTTAGCTTCATCCCTTTGGAGCTCTACCCATAAGGATTCCACCTCCTCCCTAGCCCCCTCAGTGATGTCATCTCTCACATTCACTTGTACATTATTCTTGATATATAGGCATACCCCTCCCCTTTTTTACCCTCTCTATCCTTATGATAAAGGGTATACCCTTGAATGTTTGCCAGCCAATCATGAGAGCTGTTGAACCAGGTCTCTGAAATTCCCACAAAATTCAAATCCTCCTCGTACAACAGTATCTCTAGTTCACCCATCTTGTCTGCCAGGCTCCTGGCATTGGTGAACATGCCACATAGACCGGTCGCATATTATCCTCATATAGGATGTTCCGAGATTGCAACTAGGACTTGCTACTATACTTACCTTATGTTTTTGTGCTTTGGTCAACCTACAACTAATGCCCCCAATACTGCCTTCTGGAATATGTTCCGCGCTGACTATCTCTACCTCTGGACCCTCCCCCCCGTTGCCTAGTTTAAAAACCCCTCTAGCTTTTTGGCCATCTTCATTCCCAGCTGATCTGCACCCTCCTCATTTATTTGCAGTCCATCCCTTCTATAGTACTGGTGATCGACTGAGAAGTCGGCCCAGTCCTCCAGGAACCCAAACCCCTCCTTACTACACCAGCTCTTCAGCCACTTGTTTACTTTCCTAATCTCCCTCTGCCTTTCTGGTGTGGCTCGATGTACCGGTAGTATTCCTGAGAACACTACCTTGGAGGTCCTTTTCCTCAATTAAGCTCCTAAGTCCCTAAAATCGTTCTTTAGGACACTCCATCTGCCTCTGACTTTGTCATTGTTGCCAACGTGCACCATGACAGCCGGGTCTTCCCCAGCCCCTCCCAGTAATCTGTCCACCAGATCCGTGATGTGCCGAACCCGAGCGCCTGGTAGACAACAAACTATTAGCTCGCAAATTATCACTTAATTCAGATTTAATTTAATTATCACGGTATTTTGATCATAGATATAATTTTGCATTGTCTTCTGTTTAAGACACGGGCCTTTTCATCCCTCCCTCTCCCCTTCAAGGAGGGGAGTAAAAGGAAAGAGGGAGGGGGCAAGGGGTGTATTTATAAAAATACTTGCTGTGTGAATATCTCAGCAATCAAACAGGTGACATGAGTGATCCCTGTAATGTGTCTAATGTGTTTATTTTTTTTATGATCATTAGCTCCATCTAGAGGTCATAATGTAGTGTTTTCCTGAAATACCTCAATCAGCAAAATACCAAATTATGGCCACTAGATGGAGCTGACGATTGTAAGAAATAAACATATTAGACACAATACGGGGATTATTCGCAACAGCTGTGCAAATATTTTACTTATCCCTAAATCTCAGTATAATCACTTTGAGGTGGAATATAACCACTTCCCGACTACCCCATAGCAGATTCACTATTACAGGGCGGCCACGTTGCTCAGGATCACATATATATATATACCAAAAGAAAGCTCTATTTGTGGGAAAAAAAGGACATCAATTATGTTTGGGTACAACATCGCACAATCGCGCAATTGTCAGTTAAAGCGACGCAGTGCTGTATCGCAAAACAAGGGCCTGATCATTAAGGGGGCAAATCCTTCCGGGGCTGAAGTGGTTAAATCAACGCCGTGTTGTATCACAAAAAATGGCCTGGTCAGGAAGGGGGGGGGGGGGGGGGAGGAGGGAGGTAAATCTTCCGGAGGTGAAGTGCATAAAGAAAAACAATGCTGCGCTGCTTTTATATAAACCTAGTTTTTAAAGTGTGCAAGCAAATCGGTAATGTGAAAATATGAAATGAATTTCATTAGCTTTTTCAACATACGCCCTGCTTGAGTAGATGTAGATTACGGCCAAATTTTTTATTTTTTTTTTGCAAATTAACAATTTTCTGTTCATTTTTCCTAAGTACAAGGCCAATTAACATCTCCGCTAATTGTAACACGTCTGCTATTCTAACAGCATCATTTTCGGGGGAGATCATCACACCCAGCATAAATGTGAGCTCATGAATTATACATATGGAGCAGCAACTATGGAGACAGAAATGAAAATGCCATTTTGTCCTTGAAAAGTTAAAAAAAAAAATAATAAAAATAAAAAGGAAACTCTTGAATTGGGAAGGTCGGGGGAAAGTTTGCTGCACACAGTCAGCGATCACTACTTGTATCCAGTGTTGCAGGTAACTCAATTCCTGCGGGTCTCTCCAGTAATATATTAACCTTTGCAACCGCCGGGACATCAAAAATTGATCGGTTTTCATTGTGAAAATCCCGTTCTCCAGTCAGGTTCATGTTGGCGGGCTCGTGGACAATCGAATGTACTGCTTTTCTATACCGAGGTGTTAATCCAATACAGAAAACTTTCTTCACCAATTCATTTACAGGTCTTTTTTAAAGCTGAACTTCACATAGAGAGGATATGTTGACCTGCCCAAGGAGTTGTATTTTTGTCAATCCTGGGGGTTGCCACTAGGAATGGGCGAACGGTTCGGGCCGAACTTTAGCCGTTTGGACGTTCGACGAACAGCCGAACAAACCGGTAGATCGACCGTTTGTTCACCCCCCCGAATCGACCGCAAGGCATTGCGGCGCTAAACAGTGCATTGCAAGCCCTGATTGGCTGAAGCAGTGAAAGCTTCAGCCAATCAGGGCACAGAGCACTGTCAGAGTCATTGGATTGGACACTGCCATCATGACTTTACCCAATCATGGCTAATTCCCGCCCCACAGTATAAAAGTATTCTTTCAATGGCAGCCATTTTCCACGTGATTTTGGTGTGGAGAGAGATAGAAGAGGGCTCTGTTCAGTGCTATTAGTCAGTTATGCCCCGTAAACACACGGTCGGACTCCATCCGACAGTTTCCATCGGAATTTCCGACACACAAAGTTTGAGAGCAGGCTATGAAATTTTCCGACAACAAAATCTGATCGCGTAAATTCCGATCGTGTGTAGACAATTCCGACGCACAAAGTGCCACGCATGCTCGGAATCAAGCAGAAGAGCCGCACTGGCTATTAAACTTCATTTTTCTCAGCTCGTCGTACGTGTTGTACGTGTTGTACGTCACCGCGTTCTTGACGTTCGGAATTTCCGACCAACTTTGTGCGACCGTGTGTATGCAAGACAAGTTTGAGCCAACATCCGTCGGAAAAAATCCGATGGATTTTGTTGTCGGAATGTGCGAACGTGTGTACAGGGCAAGTGTACTATACTGTGCTATTTTGCTTCAATTGTCAGTGTAGAATATTAGTTTAGTGTCAGTCTAGGGATAGTGTGAGTGTAGTGAGGAGGACCATCATTCAGCTTTGCATAGTGTGCAGCTAGAGTAGGGACAGCTCAGATAGTTTCAGTGTAGTGTAGTGAGACCGTGTCAGTAATCTTGACATTAGTGTATAGCTAGAGTAGGGACAGTTAAGATAGAGTCAGTGTAGTTGAACACGTCTATTTGATTGCATTACTGCCAGTTTAACGCCATTTACTTCTGTGTGCGGTACTGCCAGTTTAACGCCATATAGTTTTGTGTGCCATAACCAGCTGCCATAACCTCGGTATTTTCAGGAACGCGCGTGCGTTTCTCTTTGAGAAAAAAGTGGTCTCTGCAGCGGATTCGGTGCGAGATCACTTTTATCGGTGGCTCCGGTCGTCTCCGCCGCTTACCGGAGCCGTCGGTAGCGGCGGAGACGAACGTGTCCCGCTCCCCTCACTGCCTGGATGCCGAGTGAGGGGAAGATGGCCCCCACTCGGCTCCATAGCATTGGAGGGTGGAAGCGATGTCAAACGTCACTTCCGCCCAATGCTCTTAAAAGGGGATTTTTTTTTAAATGGCATTTAAATTTTTTTTATTGCATTTTAGTGTAAATCTGAGATCTGAGGTCTTTTTGACCCCAGATCTCACATTTAAGAGGTCCTGTCATGTTTTTTTTTTTTTTTATTACAAGGGATGTTTACATGTGACCCAATTTTTTATTTCTTTTTTAAAAGGACAATGTAAAAATAAAAAAGAAAAGGTAAAATAAATAAGAAAAAAATAATATTAATAAATATTATAAAATATATTAATAAAATAATATCAATTTTAAAGTGTCCCGTCCCGCCAAACATGTGCGCAGAAGTGAACGCATATGTAAGTCGCGCCCACATATGAAAACGGTGTTCAAACCACATATGTAAAGGTATTGCCACGATCATTAGAGCAAGAGCAATAATTATATCTCTAGACCTCCTCTGTAACTCAAAACTGGTATCCTGTAGAAATGTTTAAACTTTGCCAATGGAGATTTTTAAGTGGCAACATTTGTCGCCATTCCACGAGCGGGCGCAATTTTGAAGCGTGACATGTTGGGTATCAATTTACTCGACATAACATTATGTTTCACAATGTAGAATAAAATTGGGCTAACTGTACTGTTGTCTAATTTTTTTAACTCAAAAAAATTTATTTTTTTCAAAAAATTGCGCTCGTAGGACCGCTGTGCAAATACGGTGTGACATAAAGTATTGCAATGACTGCCATTTTATTCTCTAGGGTGTCTGAACAATATATATATATATATATATATATATATATATATATATATATTTATATTTATAATGTTTGGGGGTTATAAGTAATTTTCTAGCAAAAAAAATGATTTTAACTTGTAAACAACAACAAATGTCAAAAAGAGAACAAGAGAATGATGGTGGGCTCAAGACTTTATAGGCACAATAATGAAAATAATGTATAATTAAAATTCTATTTTATTTGGAAATTAATTTAAAAAAGGATAGAGGATAAAATCAAAAGACATACATAGTTTACAGATTATGCACTCCATACACAGCTGAATGGTTTAAGTAATAAAGATAAGCGAGATTTAGAACTAACAAGGGACATGCAACTTATTGATCCATATAATTACAGTACATTTCGTTGAACCAAACGCTATGTGATGGTGGCAATCAGATTCTGTCTAGGCTCGACATGTTACGCGCCACATGCGCTTCCTCAGGAGCACAGAATTGAATGCTGTAATGAATAATACAATTGTGAAAAATGCAGCATAACATTGTGTTTACATAACAATTTGTATCTGAACAATGTAGTAGAATAGTGCAAAGAGGCTGTTCCTAAATTACCAGGGGGGTATCCGTCCTACAGTGATCAGGCGGAGCACTATTCTACTACATTGATCAGATACAAATTGTTATGTAAACACAATGTTATGCTGCATTTTTCACAATTGTATTATTCATTACAGCATTCAATTCTGTGCTCCTGAGGAAGCGCATGTGGCGCGTAACATGTCGAGCCTAGACAGAATCTGATTGCCACCATCACATAGCGTTTGGTTCAACGAAATGTACTGTAATTATATGGATCAATAAGTTGCATGTCCCTTGTTGGTTCTAAATCTCGCTTATCTTTATTACTTAAACCATTCAGCTGTGTATGGAGTGCATAATCTGTAAACTATGTATGTCTTTTGATTTTATCCTCTATCCTTTTTTAAATTAATTTCCAAATAAAATAGAATTTTAATTATACATTATTTTCATTATTGTGCCTATAAAGTCTTGAGCCCACCATCATTCTCTTGTTCTCCTAATTATATAAATAAGACGTGGCACCTGTAACCTAATTCGTATCCGCATGACCACTATGCGTTGATACGCTTTTAATCTATTCAAATGTCAAAAAGAGCCTCAGTCCTTAAGTGGTTAAACATGGTCTATACTCTCTCTGTGTTACTTATACCTGAACCCTGCAACCTATGCGTTACTTGTTTTTGACCTCTGCAAATTGCGCGTCACATACTCCTGATCGCTGCACTCAACTAGGGTTCCACGGAAGCCTAGGGTTCCTCCAGAGGTTGCAATGAGCAATTTCTGCCTCCCCTATAAGTTCCCACTGACACATTGATCTTGTTAGCTATCTGTTAGGGGATAATTCTTCCCAATGATGGCCAATGTAAGGGGGTCATTTTTCCCAGTGATGGCCAATGTAAGGGGGTCATTCTTCCTAATGATGGCCAATGTAAAGAGGGTCATTCTTCCCAATGATGGCCAATATAAGGATGTCATTCTTCCCAATGATGGCCAATATAAGGATGTCATTCTTCCCAATGATGGCCAATATAAGGATGTCATTCTTCCCAATGATGGCCAATGTAAGGGGGTCATTCTTCCGAATGGTGGCCAATGTAAAGGGATTCATTCTTCCCAAAGATGGCCAATATAAGGGGTTCATTCTTCCCAATGATGGCCAATGTAAGGGGATAATTCTTCCCAATGATTGCAACTGTAAGGGGGTCATTCTTTCCAATGATGACCAATGTAAGAGGGTAATTCTTTCCAGTAATGGCCAATGTAAGGGGTACATTCTTCGTAATGACCACCAATGTAAGGGGTAAGCCTTCCCAATGACCACAAGTGTAAGGAGCATTCTTCCCACTGACCATCACACTAATGTATGATATAGTAATTTTTAGCAAGGGTTTCTTGACACCAGAAAGTTATTTCAAAGGGTTCCTCTGTGTTGAAAAGATTGACAAAAGGCTACTCATGGTATCCAGCTCATTTGTCTTTATACTTTGAATGTCTGCCTCTTGTTGCAGTAGTCTGCGACCAACTCTCCAACCAACACAGCTCATGCTCCCTGCTAATAGGTGAGTTCTTGGACCCAGCGACAGCATACTTCACCTCCACAGAGAGACCACTGCTTCCACATGGAGAGCAAAGGGCCACACTCTGCAGCATGCTGGCAGGGGACAGGCTTTTCTACTCATTCTGTATCTGCTTTCTAAAGAAAATAAACTCTTATGCCTCGTACACACGATCGGACATTCCGACAACAAAATCCATGGTTTTTTTTCTGACGTTTGTTGGCTCAAACTTGTCTTGCATACACACGGTCACACAAAGTTGGTCGGAAATTCCGAACGTCAAGAACGCGGTGACGTACAAAACGTACACGACGAGCCGAGAAAAATGAAGTTCAATAGCCAGTGCGGCTCTTCTGCTTGATTCTGAGCATGCGTAGCACTTTGTGCGTCGGAATTGTGTACACACGATCGGAATTTACACAAACGGATTTTGTTGTCGGAAAATTTGAGAACCAGATCTCAAATTTTGTGTGCCGGAAATTCCGATGGAAACTGTCCGATGGAGCCTACACGCGGTCGGAATTTCCGACAAAAGGCTCCCGTCGAACATTTTCCGTCGGTGAATCCGACCGTGTGTACGGGGCGTAAAGGCTTTACGAACATTTGATTTTTGTGCACCTGGAATGTTTTTACTCGATTTAAACTGAAAGCTCAGCTGGGGCTTGGAGTTAATAAGCAGCCAATGTAAAATTTTGTCCGCTATTCTAATTTTAACATGCAACTCATCTCATATTCCTCCCACACTGTAGAAATTGTACTGGACTTTTATAAGGAGCCTATTAACTGTGATTCAGAGGGTGCGACACTTGAAAGCCGAGATTTTCATTGCCATCCTTTCCTGAGCTATTTATCATGAAGAGCCGAAGATTGAGCACTTGACCACTATAAGACCGGCAGAACCCACATTTATCGGCTTTATCTGCTGTGCACCTGGCGCTCAGAAATCCCATCCAAGGAGGATGTTGGCTGCAAATAAATTTAGCAAACTGAAAAGAAATTTCAGTTCCACAGCCTCCAGCCTACTGCTGGAGATTCGGGGAACAAAGCCATGGGAGTGGCCGGAGGAGCCCAAGCCACAGCCGCAGATGTCCACAGTCAGATCGGGAGCCGGAGCTGGTGGAACTTGTCATGCAGGGGTTCCTCCGCACCACTCCTGTGTGAACTCAGCCTCAAAATCACTATGACAAGCCTGGGTTCACACAGGAGCGGTGCGGGGAAACCTCATGCGATTCGGACAGGAAACGCACCACATTCCTGTTCAGATCACATGCAATTCTTTGCAGTGCGATTTGCACCCATTCATTTTGTATCGCTAACGTTTTGTATCAATAATTTACCCAACAATAGACGGGCAACACTTTTCACAGATTAATCCATTTCATCAGGAACGATGGTGAAATGGGTGAAAAGAAGGGCCAGATGTTGTAATGGTCAGAAGCTTGGTCTGAATTGGTCCAAATTCATCAATAAAAAAAAATAATCTGGGTAATTGTGCCATTTTATGTCCCCTCCAGTGTAAATAAAAATAGAACCCTGATAAAAGGGGAGATGTTCCTGCCCCTGAAACACATTGTCTGTTTTATGTTGGCTTGGATAAACATCATTATTAAAATATTTAGTTTGGCACTCTCATTGGACTTTTTTCCAAGTGGATTCCATGCTTTTATTGCCATTTGCGTCGCTGTTGGGGCGATTTACCCTCACTTCCGGTCAGAACAGGTAGTGAAGGGAAGTCCCTCCAATGGACATCCAGACAAAAAAAAAAAAAACATTTTTAGTGAAAGGGAAATAATTAGAATTCTTGTACAGTGGCACCTTGGTTTACGAGTAACACGGTTAATGAGCGTTTTGAAAGACAAGCAGCTTTTTTTTTAAAAATCCTGACTCGGTTTGCGAGTGTTGTCTCGCAAAACGAGCAGGAGTCAAGCAAATGGGGTGTGCAGAACCGCGTTTGGTAAGAGGTGCGGGGGCGCCGGCGACACTCGGAATGGTTTCAGAGCCGTTCGCAATCACTCGGAAACACTCGGAAATACTCCGTTCTCGAGTGTTTCCGAGCCTTTCCGAGTGCAGCCGAGCTGTCCCCGAGTATTTCTGAGGCTCTCAGGCGCCCCCCCACACCTCTGGCCACATGCGGTATTGCATGCAATAGAAGTTAATGCGGAACGAATTATCTTTGTTTCCATTGACTTCTATGGGGAAACTCGCTTTGATATGCGAGTGCTTTGGGTTACAAGCATTCTCCTGGAACGGATTATGCTCGTAATCCAAGGTTCCACTGTAATTGCTTTATTTGCCTTTTTCTGTCCTGCACCCCACCCACAGGACTCAAAGGAACAGGAAGTAAGACCAAATATGTCAAAATGAGTCATAGACAAGAATCATGACCCTAACAGAAATAGCTTTCGCCACCAAATTAAAAAAGAGCAAAACATTTTTTACTGTTTAAAGCTTTGGCTTTAAAATAAATGGTGTGGCACAATATGTCCACTTGAAGCTGTGTAAGCGTTAGTTATACACACTATAGTACTACTCAGAAATGACCAAACCATTCAGGCATCCTAGACTCCTGAATCCCTTGATCTTCTCCAAAATCTATCAGCTAATTCTGCTTGCATGTTTGGGAAAACCAGTCAGGTATCTCAAAAAAAAAAAAAAAAAATTACATATTCTGTGCACGTATGTATATATAAATATTTTTTATGTGCTGGTGACACCCTGTGTGACAGGGTGTTACTGGGACAGCAAGTAAGAGGAAGTATATCCTAAGACCCCTGTCCTAGGGACGAAAAATGTGCTTAAGAAATCCATGACCCTTGACCAAAGGGTACTTTGGTACTTTGTGCTCACTTTTCTAGATGTATGGGGGGTACCATTAAGATTTACTGGCTCAGCCGCACGACTGCAAAAGCGCTACACATTTTTGTATGGAAAGCTTGAAATTGTGCGCATTTTCTGCAATAAACAAGTGTGAACGTCACCTAAGAGATCACACAAACAGTAATAAAGCTCTATCCAATAGCTCTGCTCCAAACTTGCTTCTTTCATCCCTCACGGACAACCCAGGTGCTACCAACAGCCCTTCTCCACTATCAGTCAAAAGTCTAAAAAAATATACGCCACACTCCAAAATTTACCTTTTCTTGCTGTATTTAATTCATCAAAAAATGAAACTGCATACATGACATGTGAAGGACAGATAACCTCCAGTTTTTCCCAACCTGCTAGACCATAACCTCCAAACCCACCAATTACCCGATAAATGACGTGACAAGGTTTTGGAGTAAAATGGCCTTACGGTCTTTTATTTAACAATTACGTAACTTAAATAAATAACATTTAAAATAACCATCAGCCGAACTTCTCTATACCTTGGTGGTCTTTGAGGGCAACGACACACAACTTGGTCACTGCGACAAACTTCTTTAAAACTAAGGCCTCCAGTCGCAAGACACCGACTCGGAGACGACACTCGTCATCCGCAGTGACCTACATTTTACCCCTTCCTGGTTAAACCCCTCGTTAACCGGAAGGTACCCGAGAACCCCATACCACAGATGTGTCCCAACCATTTTATTTTCCAGCCTTTTTCTCTTCCTCCAAAGATCCACCACTGCCAGGCCATCATGACAGCCTCACTGTAATACTGACAAACATCGGGAGGGTGGGTGGGAAGCTTCTCTCTTCCTTGCTCCCGACTGACTTCACACTACTTCCTCCTCCACGCAAAACTTTCCCTGGACCCCTCCCACCTCTTAACCACCCTCCTTTCCTTAAAGGGGGCACCATTTCCTATACTACCCCTGCCTGTCCTAACTGTCCACCTATGTCATGCCGTCCCTCTGCCCATTCCTTTCTCTTCTTTTACTCTGGGACTCCCTTTAAAAATGTCTCCACCCGCATTTTACCACTGTTGGCTTTCTTTCCGGGAGAGGGGAAGTCCATTTCCCCTATTCTAGTGAGCAAGCCAGCAGTGGTGAAATGCATCTGGAGACATTAATGTATGCAGTTTCATTTTTTGATGAATTAAATACAGCAAGGTCAATTTTGGAGATGGGCTGTTGGTAGCACCTGGGATTTTCTCTTACTTGCTGTCCCAGTAACACCCTGTCACAGAGGGTGCCACCAGCACATAAAAAATATTTCTATATACATACCTGTACACGTGCAGAGAAAATGTAATTTTTTTTTTTTTTGAGAGACCTGATTGGTTTTCCCAAACATGCAAGCAGAATTACCTGGTAGATTTTGGAGAAGATCAAGGGATTCAGGAATGTGGTTTCAGGTGGAGACTTATTTAAAAATAAATAAACCAATTTTTTAAAGAGCCAATTTATAGTACATCCATGAAATTGGGCGAAGGCACGTATTAATGTTTGGATTGGCAAAACGCACAACGCAAGTTACATGTTATACCACATTGCAGTGCTATTCATTCTGAATACCACCCCAACACAGCATTCCTGGTCTCGTGCTGGGCTTCAGCCCTCACCCAGCCCTGGGTTTTTCTGTGCAATTTATAGAGGATTAAAATAATTTACTGAGCCCCGGGAGTAGGTGGAAATAATTCAGACCTTTCCGGGAGAACCCCTTTAAGCTCCTGTGCCACATAGTTTGTGAATATTGCCATTGGTGAAAGACGCATCAGTCTACTATTGTGCAAGGCTCAAACACATATGCATGTGTGTGCATGTGTATATATACGGAAGGTGTCAGTAGGGCAATAGACGGTGTCAGTAGGGCAGTGGACAGAGTCAGTAGTTTTTATTTTTATTATTTTATTTATTATTTTTTACAGTTTTATTATTTTTATTTTACTATTTTTTTAGAAGCCCCGTTAGGGGGCTTTGGTGAAATGTCAGGGGTCTAAATGGGGAATCTGTGCCACATAGGGTGATTAGGGGGTGCCCAGGAACACCTGGCACACCCTGTGCGCACGCCTATGCTCTAAAGCATGTACACGTATAGATTTGATTCAACAAATGAGGTTAAATTCTAAGTGGGGGGGGGAGGGGGAGGGGGAGGAAGACGGGTGTTTCATATTTACCTGCACGACAGTAGTATAACAATGTAATGCATATAGAAGTGACATCTTATACCATATTACCCTCAGGAGTGGAAGCAGAATTTTGGACATGATTAACTAGTGATCTCAGAAATTGGCCTAGTTACAGCAATAAGAAGGAATGATGTTACTGATTTTAGATAGAAGAAAGTCATGGACGTCAAAGAGCTGCAGGAATCTGTGGTTGTCCTATGGCGGAGGGGTCAGACAGGTTGGATACTTTGAGGTTGCCCGGTGAATTGGTAAGATCTCTCTTCAGATACCAGTGGAACGGTTGCATGATTTCTTGTAGGACTTTTTGGGTGAACGTGGCCTCCATATATTTACGCCATCTCGTGAAAAAGTGTGAAGTAGAAGGAAAGTTCAATTTAATGGTGTCCAGTCTCTCCAGGTAGAAGTGTGATAACATAGCTTTTTTTACCGCCGGTAGACTGGGTGGTGTTGATGTAATCCAATGAGACATAATGGTCCTGCGGGCAACAATGAGACATATATGAGCCCATTGTGAAAAATCTAGAGGTCCCATTGCTGATGAAGAGGATAATGGTGGTGCATAACCGAACAGGCATAGTAGACAATCTTTCGGTATCCGACTATACACTTTCAAAGGATTACAGAACTTCTTCAGTGTCACTAATGTGAAGTGTCCCATTCGTACTAGTCTCAGCGCCGCGGGAAACGGCCTGCTATTTGGAAGCAGTTTATAAATCAAGTGCTGACATTTGCAGAAGGTCATCTTGTGCCGCTCGTCACATGCAGCATTAAATTGATAACGTGAAATTCTCTTTTCTGTCTTAACCGTCTCGGGCTGGCCAGCATCTCATTTGCGATCTCGGTGAAGTGGTTGGCTTTTAGAATTTGGCAGAGAAAAGACGCCATTTAGAGAGCGAGCTTTATTAGGATTCGGAATTTTTAATATTTCCTCTTGCCACTCGTCCCTTGACCTCCATCGGAAGTTTTTAGAGTATGGAAAGAATGTTACTTTCCCTGTAACCTGAAAGGTTCTTCTAAATTACCTTGATGCATTATGAACAGTAGTCAGCAAAATATATTTTTTGTCCCTGATAGGGATGATAGGGAAAAAGTCTATAGGACACCCTTCTGATTTTTGGTTGCATCCAACCTTGATTTCAGGCCCTCTATATCACTTCATCCTGATTATTTCACCAATCATTATCCAAGCCCTGAAGAAGGGGGCTTCCTGACCCTGAAACTTGTTGGCTGTTTCTGATGTCCCTAGGAAATGTTTATTCTTAGGGACAACAGATACAGACAACACATTTAGGGACCAGGATGCCATTTCTCCAGGGTTTGAACAGTGATTGGTGAAATAATCAGGATGATGATAAAGAGAGCCTGAAACTGAGGCTGGATACGAGCTGGTATGCCCAAGCTGGTATGCCATAACGGCATATGAACATTGATTTCAAGTGAGGTGGAAGTTTTTACTATTAATTTCTAACCATAACCAGTCAGAGAGGCAGCAGTTTAGTGCCCAGAACTGAGTCCATGGAATTGGGTCCATACCTCTTTCCATAAAGGGTCCTTACCTCTCCCATAAAGAGTCCTTACCTCTCCCATAAAGGATCCATACCTCTCCAATTAAGGGTCCTTAACACTCACATTAAGGATTCAAACCTCTCCCATAAAGGATCCATAACTCTTCCATAAAGGATCCATAACTCTTCCATAAAGGATCCATTCCTCTCCCATAAAGGATCCATTCCTCACCCATAAAGGATCCATACCTCTCCCATAAAGGGTCCATATCTCTCCCATAAAAGAGCCATTCCTCTCCCATAAAGGATCCATTCCTCTCCCATAAAGGATCCATTCCTCTCCCATAAAGCATAAAGGGTCCATACCTCTCCCATAAGGGGTCCATACCTTCCTCATAAAGGGTCCATACTACTCCCATACAGGGTCCTTACCTCTCCTATGAAGTATCCATAACTCTCCCATAAAGGATCCATTCCTCTCCCATAAAGAATCCATACCTCTCCCATAAAGAATCCATACCTCTCCCATAAAGCATAAAGGGTCCATACCTCTCCCATAAGGGGTCCATACCTTCCTCATAAAGGGTCCATACCCTGTTTCCCCGAAAATAAGACCTAGCGTGATTGTCGGTGATGGCTGCAATATAAGACCTACCCCCCAAATAAGCCCTAGTTAAAGTCCTTGTAGGTCTTATTTTCAGGGTAGGGCTTATTTTCGGGGAAACAGAGTAGGGCTTATTTGGGGGGTAGGGCTTATATTGCAGCCATCACCGACAATCACGCTAGGTCTTATTTTCGGGGAAACAGGGTACTACTCCCATACAGGGTTCTTACCTCTCCTATGAAGTATCTATAACTCTCCCATAAAGAATCCATTCCTCTCCCATAAAGGATCCATAACTCTCCCATAAAGGATCCATTCCTCTCCCATAAAGTGTCCATTCCTCTCCCATAAAGGATCCATAACTCTCCCATAAAGGATCCATTCCTCTCCCATAAAGTGTCCATTCCTCTCCCATAAAGGATCCATAACTCTCCCATAAAGGATCCATTCCTCTCCCATAAAGGGTCCTTACCTCTCCCATAAAGGATCCACTCCTCTCCCATAAAGTGTCCATTCCTCTCCCATAAAGGATCCATAACTCTCCCATAAAGGATCCATTCCTCTCCCATAAAGGGTCCTTACTTCTCCCATAAAGGATCCATTCCTCTCCCATAAAGGGTCCTTACCTCTCCCATAAAGGATCCATTCCTCTCCCATAAAGGATCCATTCCTCTCCCATAAAGGGTCCATATCTCTCCCATAAAGGGTCCATATCTCTCCCATAAAGGGTCCTTACCTCTCCCATAAACCATCTGGGTGTTTGGTTGTATCCAGCCTCAGTTTCAGGCTCTCTATATCACTTCTCCCTGATTATTTCACCAGTCATAGCCCAAGCCCTGAAGATTGGCGGATCCTGGCCCCGAAACATGTTAGCTGTATCTGATATCCTTAAGAAATAAAAGCTTTTTAATGAATTTCTAATGAGATGGAAGTTTCTACTTTTACTTTTTGGGCAGCTGTAGAAGGAGGAGGGGCGCCATGTCTAACCTCACAGCTAGCCTTAAACAGCACCTAGGAAGATGGAACAAAGTACAACAAATACTTTGCCCCTTGGAAAACAGAACACAATAATAAAAATAGAATAATTTAAAATTATTCAAATATTAAACAAATTTATCTAAAAATGAACGTTTAAACAGCAGAGACTTCCCGGTGGGGGGAACCATGTCAGCAGTCGAGGCGTGTTAATAGATTTTCCTCTTTCTGTCTGAAGTTGTATGTTGATAATTCATTCATTATGAATGTAACTTTCACCTTTTTCAATCCATTTTCTATTTTTTTTTTTTTTCCTGGTGACCCCATGTTTGTCCTCCAGTTGTATATTTAAATATCTGACACGGTATTGTCATTTAGACAGATGAGGCTGCGCTCGCCTGCTTGATCTGCCGCAACCTTCCCTGACATTTTCTGATGGGGATGTTGCAAGTCGGCTGCGCCCAGGCGGGTGGGTGGTGACAAGCAAGTCGCAGCGTGTCCTTGTGTGTCACTTGGCCGGTAATTGACAGACACTTCCCAGAATGCTTCGCTCCTGACCTTCAACCACCAAGAGTGCAGGCATCGCGTCTCCTGGTATTCTCTGGTATACAAAGGTCACATTACATTTTCAAACACAGCCAATCTTGGATTTAATTAGTGGTACTTTATATGGTAAGACAAAGTTACTGTAATCCTCCAGAATTCTTTAGAGACAATGTAACGATGTGAAAAGAACTACAGGCAGTCCCCGAGTTACGAACACCCGAGTTACGAACGACTCCTACTTACGAACGGCCTCAAATGCCGACCACTTGTGCTCCACGCTGGTCCTGGATACCTCCGGACACATCCCGGACTGCAGAACTTCATGTACTGCCAGGGCCAGAAGAGCCCCAGATAACAAGCGCCATGAACTAGGCATGTGCAATTCGTTTCGTTCCGAATTCGTTTTTTAAGGAATTTCGACAAATTCGTTAATTCGGGAATATCCGAATTAACGAAAACCCGTTTAACTAATTTTTTCCGAATATTCGTAAATTCGATAAAATTGGACATTCGTAAATTCGGGCATTCGTACATTCGTACATTAGTAAATTAGTGAATTCGTAAATTTGTAAATTCGAAAATTCGGAAATCTGAAATATTAGTTAACTAATAATAACTTAACTATTAGTAATTTACTAGTAACTTTTAAATTATAGGTATTGTAATTTCCTTTCAAATTTGGCTGTTAGTGAACGTAACACATACAAATTTATCCGAAGTTATGAATGATCCGAAAAAACGGAATGGAACATAATGAATTAATAATAATAAATAACAATAATAATAACAACGTTTTATTATTATTATTTATTATTAATTTGTTCCGCTCCATTTGTTTAGATGCAGCATTCGTTTTGGATAATTCGTAACTTCGGTTAAATTCGTATTTGTTACGTTCACTGACAGTCAAATTTGAAAGGAAATTCCAATACCTATAATTTAATTTTGGATATTCAAACTTCGAATTTACAAATTTCCGAATTTTCTAATTTACAAATGTACGATTTTAGAATTTACGAATGTACGAATTTACGAATGTACAAATGTAAAAATGTACGAATGAACGAATGTTCGAATTAACGAATGTACGAATGAACGCATTTACGAATTTACGAATGAAGGAATTTACGAATCGCGATCATAACGAATGACCCGAAAAACGAAAAAAATAATAAACTAATGAAACGAAAACGAAAATGAACAAATTTTTTGGCTGTGCACATGTCTACCTGGAACATCCCACATCCATGCACAGGCGGACGTTACGAATGCAATGTTCCGACCGGAAGTTACACTTACAAATGCAGTGTTGCGACTTACGAACAACTTCGACTTACGAACAAACCTACAGTCCCTATTGTGTTCGTAACTTGGGGACTTCCTGTAAGGATTTAATCTTAAAGCTGAACTCCAGGGGTTCTGTGCCACCCGGACAGCCGTCTGGGTGGCACAGAACCCCCGATCACCTGACTCCACCCAAATAAATAGGCGCCCCCAGCAGGCCAAGGGACCTAAGAAAATCCCTGCCCATTGGCTGAGACATCCCATTCATCGTTAATCTGTCCTTGCTTTGCCCTTGTCTTACCAGCTAGAATGCCACCTAGTGACAAGAGAGAGAAATGCAGAAACGAGAGAATTAGGGGGAAATCAATTGATCTCCTAATAATTGGCCAAGGCAACTATCGCCTGGCAACTAAATTTGATAGCAACCCTGCCTAAACATCAGGGTGCTACACATGTGCAGGCCTAGTGTACCTCCCACATTCACTCCAATCCCAAGGATTTATGGGAAATGTAGTTCAATTATGGAGAAGAGGGTGTGATGTAATCACTGTTCTAACACTTCCTCTTTAGCAGAATACGTGCTGCATTTTTTTTTTAACTATAGAGCCGACTTCCTGAAAATTCAATCAGGCTTTTCTCTTCATTGGTAAGGAGTTTCACAAATGTAATAACTGTTTAGTGTTTTGTGTATGGGGGGGGGGATTGTCCTAATGGGGGATTTTTTGAAATTCCCGGAGTTCTGCTTTAAGTAACACTTACAGGTTTGGTGCCTCCCCCACCCTTTGACTGGGCAGTAAAAGAGAAGCACATCCCTATAGCACTCTGCTCTCTCCTCCTTTCAGCACTTGCTGGATCCGCAGTGGATTGCTTTTCAGAAGGCAGTATAGCAGCCACTGATACGCTTTCAGGAGGTGCTACTACTGTCTGTGGAGGGTGCTTATTCAGCAGGTAACTATACGGGAGGAACGGACTCAGGCTTAAAGCGGAGGTCCGCCGAAAAAAAAAAAAATTAAAAGCCAGCAGCTACAAATACTGCAGCTGCTGACTTTTAATAAATGGGCACTTACCTGTCCAGGGAGCCCGCGATGTTGGCAGCCGAAGCCGATCCGTCTGTCGGCTCTCGGCGGCTGCCGCCGCCATCCTCGGTAAGGGAATAAGGAAGTGAAGCCGTGCGGCTTCACTTCCTGGATCCCTACTGCGCATGCGTGAGTCGCGCTGTGCGTCCTCTCTGGTCCCGGCTGTGTTCTGTGTCTCCCAGAATACAGCGGTGGAGGAGAGTGTAGGCGCCGGAAGTGGCGTAGGTCAGCGCAAGCTCCGCGGTGATCTATGCCAGGAAGTGGGAGCAAATACCTGTATTAGACAGGTATCTGCTCCCTTCTCCCCCTTGAAAGGTGCCAAATGTGACACCGGAGGGGGGGAGGAATCCAAAAAGTGGAAGTTCCATTTTTGGGTGGAACTCCACTTTAAAGGTGGTATGTCAACATAGGGGACATTATCCCTCATTATCTCGTTATAGAAGGGGGTGTGTCCAAAAGACAAATGCTCCAGCCCAGCTCTCTTAACTAGAAGGAAAAAACATGTGTTTGTGGGTATAAGATTTGCCTCACAATCCCATGTTATTCTCACACAGTAAAGAGGGAGAATGAGAATCTGTTGCCTGCTAAAAAAGGTACAAGCTAAATCATATATTTATATACTATATATCATAACATAATCATGTAATATTTATCTATTTACCGTGAAATTGAAACTTCAAACTTCAGTAATTTGTCAGTTGTGCCACCTGCTTGAGTACAGTTTTTGAAAATATAGTAAATGACCTTAAAAACAATTTATAATAATTATTTGTATATTACTTATGGTAATTAACCCCTTACCACCCAGGCCAATTCTGACATTTCTCTCCTACATGTAAAGATCATAATTCTTTTGCTAGAAAATTACTCAGAACCCCCAAACATTATATATATATTAGCAGACACCCTAGAGAATAAAATGGTGGTCATTGCAACTTTTTATGTCACACGGTATTTGCGCAGCAATTTTTCAAATGCATTTTTTTTTAAATAAACTATTTAATGAATAAAAAAAACACTACAGTTAGCCCGATTCTTTTGTATAATGTAAAAGATGATGTTACGCTGAGTAAATAGATACCTAACATGTCACGCTTTAAATTTGCAAACACTTGTGGAATGGCGCCAAACTTCAGTACTTAAAAATCTCCATAGGCGACGCTTTAAAAATGTTTACAGGTTACATGTTTAAAGTGATTGTAATGCCACGTACACGTGGTTGGACTTTTCAGCTACAAAAGCCCGACAGTCCGTCCGACAGACTTTTGGCGGACTTTCAACGGACTTTCTAAGGAACGGACTTGCCTACACACGATCACACCAAAATCCGACGGATTCGTACGTGATGACGTACACCGGACTAAAATAAGGAAGTTGATAGCCAGTAGCCAATAGCTGCCCTAGCGTCGGTTTTTGTCTGTCGGACTAGCATACAGACGAGCGGATTTCTGGGTCCGGCTGAGTTACGACGTAAAGATTTGAAGCATGTTTGAAATCTAAAGTCCGTCAGATTTGAGACTGGAAAAGTCAGCTGAAGGTCCAGTGAAGCCCACACACGATCAGATTGTTCGCCGGATTTGGTCCGCCGGCGTCTGTTAGACAAGTCCGGTCGAAAAGGATTAGTGAGGATTAGTGTTACAACAGCGAATGTTCATTCGCTGTTGTAACACTTGGGTGGGCTAATGGCACAATGCTCTGTGCCAAGAGCCACTCTATTTTGAAGCCTATTAGAGCCTATGGCTTTAATCAGGTGCTTAAAAAAAACACCCCCCCACCACTGTAGTTCAGGTGCCGGCGTCATGGGAGGGGTCAGACGCCTGATTAGGGGTTGGCCGCGGTGGCCATGGATAGATTAATGCTATGCATGAATCTAGCCATTATTCATACAGTGGGTGGCGAGGATAGAGGGGACAGCACCTGGGCACCCCTAATGGACGGGCCGCCATTTCTAAGTAAGGGTTCGGTCATGAAGGCAGCCTCTCTAAAGCCTCATACACACGGTACGATTGTTGGCCGGAACGTCTGATTTTTGTCAAAAGGGCGTGTGCCAGGATCTTGTCTTGCATACTAACAGTACACAATTGTCGGCCAACAAACACGAAGGTAGTGACGTACTACGAGGAATTTAAGCTCTTGAACCCCACCCTTTGGGCCACTTTTGGAGGCTAATTTCGTGTTTGGTGAGCATTTATTCTGAGAATGCATGTTTTTACTTTCAAATTTTGTGTGACGGATTTCTGTACTGACCATCAGAAAATCTGACAGGCAACCGTTGTCCACCGAAAGTTTACTATCCTGTCATCGTTGGCAGAAAGTTGGACAACAATTGTCAAAAGGAGCGTACTAACGGTCAGATTTTAGGACAACAGTCTGTCAACAGACAATCCCCTGCCAACAATCTGATAGTGTGTACGAGGTTTTATGCCGCGTACACAAGGTCGGACTTTTCGTCTACAAAAGTCCGACGGACGCCGACGGACTAAAGCTGGCTGACAATCCGATCATGTGTGGGCTTCCCCTGACTTTCAGCGGACTTTTGCAGCCTCAAATCTGACGGACTTTAGATTTGGAACATGCTTCAAATCTTTACGTCGTAACTCCGCCAGACCCAGAAATCCGCTCGTCTGTATGCTAGTCCGACGGACAAAAACCCACGCTAGGGCAGCTATTGGCTACTGGCTATGAACTTCCTTATTTTAGTCCGGTGTACGTCATCACGTATGAATCCATCGGACTTTTGTGTGATCGTATGTAGGCAAGTCCGTTCGTAAGAAAGTCCGCCGCAAGTCCGCCGCAAGTCCGTCAAAAGTCTGCCAAAAGTCCGTCGAAAGTCTGTCGGACAGGCTGTCGGACTTTTGTAGCCGAAAAGTCCGACCGTGTGTACGCGGCATTAGAGTTCTTGTCTTCCTCAGTCAGGAGGTTTGCAGGGATCTGGGCCTTGTTGCCAAGAGGGATCCTCATTGGCATTCTGCCTAGTGTGGGTAGTGTTTATATCCATACTAGGTTGCAATCTGAGGTGGCTTCGGCACCCTATGAGGACAAAAGTTTTGTCCCCCCCATATGCAGGACCACCAAGGATAACTGGTTCCATGCCATGGATGTTGGGATATTTGGAACATGCTCTCAAGCTATAGCCTTGCTTAGAGTTTTAGGACATCTCTCTTTCTCTAACAGAACCAGCGGGATGGAGATATCATCCAGAATCATCGCTGGATGGGTCATTCCAGCTAGCCAATAGTCTTATAGAGCCCAGGGCTTGATTCCTATGGAAGCAGTGACAACACACCTAACCAGGAGTGGGCTCCCTGCGAAAGGGTGCCAAGAGTATTTGTAGGGAGGTGACATGTTTTCCATTAAGGTTGTTCTGGCTCATTGTGGTGTAGCTTCCTTATACTGTTAGTATATCGATAAGGTTTCTGTTGGCTAAATGCTATGTTGGAAACTTTACTTTTTTTCGATATCCCACCCTTGTTTTTTGGGCTAGTTAGTTCCCAAACGTAAGCTGCCATGGAGAGTTTCAGGAAAACTGAAAATTTCTTATCAAATACTTACTGTAATTTTACTTTCCTGATGTTCTCCATGGCAGCAGGAGTTCCCTCCCAGTGTCATGAGTAGGCTAGTTACGGAACACGGCCTCTGGCTCAGCCTGAAAGTAGGCTAGTTACTCTTTTTGGGAGTAAACTAGCCTCGCTCCCACCCCATAGGACCCCACTCCCATAAATTTTCAGGCTGAGCCAGAGGCCGTGTTCTGTAACCAGCCTACTCATGACTCGCTCTCACCCCATAGGATTTATGGGAGTGGGGTCCTATGGGAGTGGGGTCCTATGAGGTGGGAGGGAGGGCAGCTGCCCCCCTCCCAAACATATGCTGCCATGAAGCCCATCAGGAAAGGAAAATTATGGTGAGTATTTGGTAGGAAATTTTCATTTTTTTTATATCTTCCCCTTTCTATGAGCAAAAGCTGACAATGATATATTAGTGAATTGCCGGGAAAAGGCAGATCTGAAAAATGTGCAAAAAAAAAAAGAAAAAGATGAAATGCTGCAATTACCCTCCATTGAGCTGGTTTCCTAAATAAGCAAAACTGTCAAAGCTCCCGTGAAAAATGCAAAGTAATATTTTCCGCCTTTTATGAATAAGCCCCCTTACCGTAAATCAAAGCTATTGACAACCTTCACGGGTTACTATGAAAGGGTCTGCCTTCAAATGTCACCATCTGCATTTAAATTAATTATGTGTCATACATGGAGAGCCGGAGGCATAAGCAGTTCAATCAAACGGTTATTATGTTCAAACAAGTCTGGTAAATGCCAACCGATTTTTTTTTTTTTTCGTTCATATATTTGAAATCCATTCGTAGGTTTTAACATTTTACAGAGGTGCCCAAATCTATATGTTTAAAAATGCTTATATGTTACCCTTTCTGGTCCAGCCCCCCACCCCCTTCATCAACATGCTAATAACATTTTCAAACAAAACCCTTCTCTTTTCATTTATACCTTATTTTAGATCTTTTTTTATTCATCACTTGGCCTCTAAGCTTCTCTATGCAGTTAAGGCAGATCATGGCTGATGGGAGGGCCGGGCAGGGTACTATAGAGTGGCGGCCCGTCCATAGCGGGCACAGGGACGCCGCCCCCCCCCTAATCCATGCGCCCAGCTCCTAATCTGCATGCAGGGCACCGGACGCATCGATTCCAATGGGGTTTGTTTTTTTTAGAAGCACGTGATTAGAGCCTGAAGCTCTGACTGGCTTCAAAAAAGGGTGCGCTCGGGGCGCAGAGCGCTGCATCCTGAGCCCACCCAGTTGCGTGAAAATAGCAAATTAATATTTGCTATTGTCTTCCTGATTCTCCTCCTGGCCAATCAGGAAGGGGGGGCCCTGTCATCCGATTGGCTAAGAGGAGACCCATCACCCGATTGGCTGAGAGGAGACCTGTCACCTGATTGGCTGAGAGGAGACCCGTCACCCGATTGGCTGAGAGGAGACCCATCACCCGATTGGCTAAGAGGAGAAGCGATCCTGTTGGCTGCCGAGGAGGAGGGAGGAGACGCAGGGGAACCCGCCGTGAACCCGAGGAGCAGGAGACGCAGGGTGAGTAAGTGCGGGGCTGGCGACTGCCCAGGGGGGGCTCCATATGACCCGAATGGGGGGGGGGTGTTTGTACTGTATAAAGCTTCCTGCAAACCACCCTGCCCCAGTACACCTCCACTCCTCTAAAGAGCCCCCAGACCTGATGCACGCGTGTGCTGGCAAATATCATAATTAGAGGTGCACAAAATGGAAATTTTGGTGCCGAAACCGAAAATGACTGTTTTTAAAAACATATATATTTTATATATGATTGTATTATATTCGACTTTTTAATTAACCAATTCCAGACCGCCCGCCGTCATTATACGGTGGCTCTTTCAAGTGGAATATCGTTGTTATGGCAGCCTGCTAGCTGCTCTAATCCCAATATCTACTTCTTCAGAGGGTGGTCTGCTTTCAGATAAAAGTGGTCTTAGCGGCGGATTCACTGTGAGCTCACTTTTATCAGTGGCGGGAGAGGACCCCCCCCCTTCCCACTGCTTACCGGAGCAGCCGGCAGCGGCGGAGGCGATCGGATCCTGTCCTCTGCTTGGCTGGCTGCCGAGTGAGGGCAAGATGGCCCCCCCGCTCGGCTCCATACCATTGCAGGGTGGAAGCCACATCAAAATGGAATATTGTAAAGACTTTACCCACTTCCCACCCGGAGCTGTAGCAAAATGATGGTCGGGAAGTGGTTCAGTTATCCTTACTGGGCGTTATATGACGTCCAGCTGGATAAGCCACGATTGCGAGGCCCTAGGGGGCACGGCGATCGCTGTTGTGGTGTGTCACTCTGAAACACCGCATCTCGGTCTGAGGGAGGCTCTTTACCACGTGATCAGCCGTGTCCAATCACGGCAGATCACAGTGTAAACAGGAAGAGCCGTTTATTTGCTTTTTCTCACTCGCGTCTGACAGACGTGACTAGAGGAGAGCCGATCGGCTGCTCTTCTGATAGGGGGGGTCTGTGCTGATTGTTTATTAGCGCAGCCCCTCCATGGATGCCCACCCAGGACCACCAGGGATGCCCACAAAGGACGCCCACCAGGTATGCCACCCTGGACCACCAGGGATATGCCAATCAGTGCCCAGGCAGATGCCAATCAGTGCCCATCAGCAATGCCTGCCAGAGCCAGTGCCATCAGTGATGCCCATCAGTGCCATCTATCATTGCCACCCATCAGTGCCCATCAGTGCAGCCCTTCAGTGCCCATCAGTGTTGCCTATCAGTGCCCATCAGTGCCCACCAGTGCCACCTATGAGTGCCCATCAGTGCCGCCTATCAATGCCCATCAGTGCTGCATATCAATACCGCCTATCAGTGCCCATCAGTGCCGCCTATCAGTGCCCATCGTCAGTGCCTGTCAGTGTCACCTCATCAGTGCCACCTCATTGGTGCCACCTCTTCAGTTCCGCCTTATCAGTGCTCATCAGTGAAGGAGAAAACGTACTTATTTACAAAATTTTATAACAGAAACAAAGAAACATTTTTTTATCAAAATTTTTGGTCTTTTTTTTATTTGTTTAGCAAAAAATAAAAACCGCAGAGGTGATCAAATACCACCAAAAGAAATATCTATTTGTGGGAACAAAATGATTAAAATGTTGTTTGGATACAGTGTAGCATGACCGCGCAATTGTCATTTAAAAAGTGACAGCGCTGAAAGCTGAAAATTGGCCTGGGCAGGAAGGGGGGAAAGTGCCCGATATTGATGTAATTAAATATACCATCATCTACAGTACATAACATCAAAAGATTCTGAGAATCTGAGGAAATCTCTGAGTGCGGAAAGGACAGGGCAAAAACACCATATTGGATGATGATCTTTGGGCCCTTCAGACGGCACTGGATTAAACACAGACATGACTCTGTGATGGACATCACTGCATGGGCTCCGCAATACTTCCAGAAATCACTGTCTGTTAACATAGATCGCTGCACCATCCAATAAATACAGGGTAAAACTCCATTGTGCAAAGAAGAAGCCATATCTGACCACAGAACAGTACTCCACTTTGCAACAGACCATTTTAAATGAGCTTTGGCCCAGAGAAGACGGCAGTGTTTCTGGATCATGTTCAGATATTATTATTATAAATCCTGTATAATAATAATAATATTAATATCTGAACATGATCCAGAAACACTTCAGTCTTCTCTGGGTCAAAGCTCATTTAAAATGGTCTGTTGCAAAGTGGAAAACAGAGGAATCAAAATTTGACATTATTTTTGGCAACTATGGTGGCCAAGTCCTCTGGGCTAAAGAGGAGAGGGACCTTCTGGCTTGTTATCAGCGCTCTGTTCAAAAACCTGCATCTCTGATGGCTGGGAGGAGGGGGGCATTAGTGCGTATAGAATGGGCAACTTATACATCTGGAAAGGTACCACCGATGCTGAAGGATCTCTCCAGGATTAGACCAGCATATGATCCCAATCAGACAACATCTTTTTCAGGGAAGGCTTTGCGTATTTCAGCACAACAATGCTAAACCGCACACTGCATCTATGACAACAGCATGGCTTCATAGTAGAAGAGTCCGGGGACTTAACTGGCCTGCCTGCAGTCCAGAACTTTCACCAATTGAAAATATTTGGTGCATCCTGATATGATATGACACAAAAGACCCAGGACTGCTGAACAGTTATAATCCTGTATCAGGCAAGACTGGAACAACATTCCTCTCCTAAAACTCCAGAATGTTGTTAACCCCTTAGCGCCGACATTACGCATATATGCGGTCCTTCTGGACTGGGTTTTTATTTAATGGGGCCACATGTCTGTCTTGGTGCTGGGAGCACGCTATGCGAGTCTGGGGTCTCACCCGGAGCTCCAGGTCCCGTACTCACGGTTCTGGGTCACCTGATTGCTGTGATAGCCTTGCTATGAGATAGATTTAGGTATTTTTAATTTTTTTATTGTTTTTACTAGTAATGGTGGCAATCAGCGATTTTTAGCGGGACTGCGACATTGCGGCGGACAATTCTGACACTTTTTGGGGATCAGTGACACCAATCCAGTGATCAATGCTAAAAAGAAAAAATGCACTGTCACTGTACTAATGACACTGACAGGGAAGGGGGTTAACATCAGGGGTGATCAAAGGGTTAAGTGTGCTCCTAGGGAGTGATCTCTAACTGTGTGGGGGCTGGTTTAACTGGAGAAAGATTAGCAGGAACACAAGATCTCTCTCTCTTCCTCTGTGACAGAATGGCGGTCTGCCTTGTTTTCATTGGCAGACCGCCTTTCTGCCTCTCCAGTGAATGATTGGCGGCCCACGGGACCCGCTGATTTGCTCCCGCTGTGTCCAATCACACCGGGTGCGTGCCCCCCCCGGCGGTGCACGTGCGCCCCAGACCTGGCAACAGGAATCACGTACGAGTACGTGATTTTGCGCTTAAGGGCCGCCCTATTCATTCTATTATTAAAAAAAAATATGGCTTTATGAGATTTGTAAATCCTTGCATTGTTTTTATGTCGATTTTTATGTAAATTTTACACAGCGCCCCCAACTTTTTTGGAATTGGGGTTGTATATAAAATGCACCAATTTTTTTTTTTGTATGTAATATGAAAGAGCGAGAAGTTTTTGTAGACTTTTTTTTTTTATTATTTAATTTTGTTACTTTTTTATGTTATTTTATTTTTATTTTTGTTTATTTTCTTACAGGAGAGATTACCAAAAGCTTCAGAATCTCATTATTTTTCTTTCTTTCTGCCGCTCGGATGGCTAGAAAATAACAATAAAGTATCACAAAGGATAGAGGGAAGTAGAGGTGAAATTCAATCAGGGAGCAGCTTATAAGTTTGAAACAAAATTAGTCCGGAGCAGAATGCATAAAATTGCCTCCAACACATGAAATGTTTCGCAAATGATATAAAGCCGGACTGAGCTCTCCAAACAAAAATGAAATAAGTTGTTGACTTTCGTATGGGGGAGGGGGGGTTGGGGGAGGAAAGAGGTGAATGGAAGAGGGGGCTCTGGTTAAAGGGACTATTTTTTTTATTTTTTTTTTCCCTTTGCATTTGTTTAGTCGTAGTGTTACTGGGCGAATGAATACTTCTTTAGGCTCCATACACACCACTAGATTGTCTGCAGATTTTTGTCTTCAGATTTACCAAAACCATATAATATGAGGTCAAATCTTAAAGCCTTAAAGCCTCGTACACACAATCGGATTTTCCGACGGGAAATGTGTGATGACACACTGTTGGCGGAAAATCCGACCGTGTGTACGCTCCATCGGACAATTGTCGGATTTTCCGCGGACAAATGTTGGAGGGCAGGTTTTAAAATTCTTCGCGGACAAATGTCTGTTGTCGGATTTTCCGAGCGTGTGTACACAAGTCCGTCGGACAAAAGTCCAAAGTACAAACACGCATGCTCGGAAGCAAGGACGAGCCAGAAGCGGTCAGTCTTGTAAACTAGCGTTCTTAATGGAGAATTAACATTCGTGACACGGCCAGGCCCGGATTTACTCCCTTTGCCGCCCCAAGGCCGGGCCCTTCAATGCCGCCCCCCCCCCCCACACACATACACACACCACCAGAAAGAGCCCCCAGACATAATACGGTCAAAGACTGCAGACATGATACAAGAGATGGTCAGAGACTGCAGACATGATACAGGAGATGATCAGAGACTGCGGACATAGTACAGGAGATGATCAGAGACTGCAGACATAGTACAGGAGATGATCAGAGACTGCGGACATAGTACAGGAGATGATCAGAGACTGCAGACATAGTACAGGAGATGATCAGAGACTGCAGACATAATACAGGAGATGATCAGAGGCTGCAGACATGATACAGGAGACGGTCAGAGACTGCAGACATGATACAGGAGACGGTCAGAGACTGCAGTTCCTATGGACATTAGTAAATAATGGCCGATCGGCCCTCTCACCTGACCCAGCGATACAGCAACGGTTCCTCTGATCAGGAGTCAGCTCACTCTGAATTGCCCGTGGCGATTCCGCTGGGTAGCACCCAGATCTGTATTCCTGCAATGACTCCATTCCTTTCCATGCCAGGGATGGCACCAGGCTGTGTGGCTTTCCATCTGGTGGCACAGGGCAGCGGGGTTCTCTCTCTAATGGTTTTCCCTCAGCAGTGTCCTCTCCCTCTGGAGCCCTGGGTGTACTTTCCTGGGTGTAGACCCCCCCAGGACAAACCACCCCCCTCCATTAGTACAGACCCCCCAGGACAAACCCCCATCCATTAGTACAGACCCTCACAAGGACAAACCCCCCTCCCTTCATTAGTACAGATCCCCCCAGGACAAACCCCCCTCCCTTCATTAGTACAGATCCCCCCAGGACAAACCCCCCTCCCTTCATTAGTACAGACCCCCCCAGGACAAACCCCCCTCCCTTCATTAGTACAGACCCCCCCCAGGACAAACCCCCCTCCCTTCATTAGTACAGACTCCCCCCAGGACAAACCCCCCTCCCTTCATTAGTACAGACCCCCCCAGGACAAACCCCCCTCCCTTCATTAGTACAGACTCCCCCCAGGACAAACCCCCCTCCCTTCATTAGTACAGATCCCCCCAGGACAAACCCCCCTCCCTTCATTAGTACAGACCCCCCCAAGGACAAACCCCCCTCCCTTCATTAGTAAAGACCCCCCCCAGGACAAACCCCCCTCCCTTCATTAGTACAGACCCCCCCCAGGACAAACCCCCCTCCCTTCATTAGTACAGACCCCCCAGGACAAACCCTCCTCCCTTCATTAGTACAGACCCCCCCAGGACAAACGCCCCTCTATTAGTACAAACCCCCCCAGGACAACCCCCCTCCATTAGTACAAACCCCCCCAGGACAACCCCCCTCCATTAGTACATACCCCCCAGGACAACCCCCCCTCCATTAGTACAAACCCCCCAGGTCAACCCCCCCTCCATTAGTACAAACCCCCCCCGGACAACTCCCCCTCCATTAGTACAACCCCCCAGGACAACCCCCTCTCCATTAGTACAACCCCCCCCAGGTCAACCCCCTCCATTAGCACAGATCCCCCCAGGACAAACCACCCCTCCCTTCATTAGTACAGACCCCCAGGGCAACCCCCCCCCTTTATTAGTACAATCCCCCCCGGACAACCCCCTCCCCTTCATTAGTACAGACATCCCAAGACAAACCCCCCTCCATTAGTGCAGACATCCCAGGACAAACCCCCCCTTCACTAGTACAGACCCCCAGGACAACCCCCCCTCCATTAGTACAGACCCCCCAGGACACCCCCCCTCCATAAGTGTACAGATGGAGACAGGCTTGGGCGGGAGTGAGAGACACAGGAGAACACGCCCCCCCCCCGTACAGAGACCAGCCGCTCCGATCTCCGGCGGCTGCTCTCCTTTGACAGGAGGAGGGAGGGGGGACAGGCTTGAGCCTCGAAAAAACCAGCAGCGGCGGCGGTGACCTGCGGAGGAAGCCGCCTCAGTCTGGACACAGAGAGGAGGAGGAGGGAGAGGAGCACTCTAGTGCTTCAGCGCCCCCACCTCTCTGGCACCCGGGTGCGCTGCATCACATGCTGCTATGTTAATGTGGGGGGGCGGCCGAGAATTCTTTGCAGGAGCGGTGCCGCCCCTGTACCACTGCCGCCCCGAGGCCTGGCCTCCGTGGCCTTGTGGGAAATCCGGCCCTGGACGCGGCAAATTGTGAAATCTGGAAACGCAGCGCACAATTCTCTTCTTCTTTAATGGGATAATAATGAAGCTGCTTTGCTGGTGATACTGATGGAGTTATTGCAAATGAATTTTCAAAGGCTTTTTTTTTCTAGTGATATCAAGAATAATATTATTATGCTTTTTGTTTTTATTTGGGCAAGTTACCACAACACCATTATCCCGTAGTTTTTAAGATCAAAGATACAACTATGTTGGTGTCCCTTGTCAATTTTACATTGTATTTTTTTTAATGTAACTGCCGACTCCCAAACTGTCATTTGAAGTAAAACACATAGCCAAGTATTATTCTACACAATTTATTTATTGTGCATTAAAAAAAGAAAACAAATAAAATTAGACATGCTATCTGCCAATAGAACTTAACCAAAAAGTGCATTCTATGCATTCAAACATATAGAAAAAATACCAAATCAAATCATTATTATTCAACCAAAAAATAAAATAAAAGCCTCATGCATGTGTCCTGCTTCTTAATATAGGGGGGTCACCAATGCCAAGAGTTGGTGAAAGCAGGGGTCCGTCATCCGGAGATAATTCCGAAAATCATCCGGATTATTCTCCTGGAGCTCCCGCAGCAAAGGCATATGACATAATTGGTCACGATTAATAAAGCAACCAATTTTTGGTCCAAGAACTCCTCCTTCTCCTGTTCCTGGACTGGACTTGGGTCAAAGCAATAACTCAAAGGCCAATAATAAATAACACGTTATCTCCTCCGATTTCGCAACATGGCTGGTTGACGAACGGACGTTCAGAAACGAACTGAATAGCACGAAATGAAAAGCGCGAAATGAAAAGTGCGAATCAACACTCACCAAACTTCTACTAACACAAAATTACCAGAAGAAGCCTAAAGGGTGGCACTAAAGAGCTGAAAAAAAAACACATAATACGTCACTACGTTCGTGTTTGTTGGCCGACAATTCCTCTGCGTTTGTATGCAAGACAAAATCCAGGCACACGCACTTCGGACAAAAGTCAGAGGTTTTGTCTGCGCAAAATCCGATTGTGTGTACGAGGCTTAAGACCCCATACACACTATTAGATTTCGGATTTTGGGCGAAACTTGTCTTGCATACACACGGCCACACAAAGTTTTCGAAAAATCCGATCGTTCTGAACGCGGTGATGTAAAACACGTACGTCGGGACTATTAACGGGGCAGTAGCCAATAGCTTTTGTGTCTTAATTTATTCTGAGCATGCGTGGCACTTTGTGCGTCGGATATGTGTACACACGATCGGAATTTAAACGATCAGATTTTAAATCCTGCTCTCAAACTTTGTGTGTCGGAAATTTTGACGGAAAAAGTCCGATGGAGCCCACACACTATCGGAATTTCCGACAACACAATCCGATCGCACTTTTTCCGTCTGAAAATCCGACCATGTGTACAGGGCATAAGAGTTTCAATTTATATGCAATCAGGCAGGCCCTTGCACTACATGGTTTTGGTAAATCTGAAGACTAAAATCTGCAGAAAATCTGATGTGTGTATGGGGCCTTAAGACCTTGAAGCGTATGCAGTCCCAATCACTAAAATCTCAATCTCTCAATCGAGTCAATCTTGAACCTGCTCATTTCAATTCAAAAGCATCTTTAAGGGCCGTTCATTTCTATGTGTTAACACTTGTTATGTTGCAAAATAAATGAATGAAACAATTGTGGGCAGGTAATGGGTAGATCGAGTCCCTGACGTCCCGACCCCCTGCCTGAAGATCTCTTCCCCCATATACAGAGTGCCATAGGGAAAAGATCTTCCATCCATCCCAGGTGCTTGTAATTGAAATCACATTAATGTGCCCGGTGGGGCTGGGATAAGGGGTGGGCAAGAGGGAAGGCTGCCCCAGGCGCAGTGAAGCAAGGGAGCAAAGAATGGAGGCAGGGTGGTGCACCCATTCTAAAGCATGAATTACAAGTGGTAGAGGGGTGCGCAATTCCCGATCCTTCAGGGGGGTACTGGATGACCCTGTCCCAGTATTAATGCCCGGGCTGGCTGGGACAGGAGGGCCAGCGGGGCCCAGAATAGGTAACTATAACTCACCGCCACTTCCCTGCACTGCTTTGCATATGGTGGGGGGTTTGGGGATAAAAGAAAGGTTGGGGGAAGATGGAGAAATATCCACCTCAGCCAGGGGATGTAAACGCGGGCATGCAGGGATAGTAGTGGCTGGGCACAGGGGACATGTGTGCACTCTGCATTACTTGGAAGGAGGGAGCTGTGTTGTTACATACTCCTAACCTCTGCACCCTGTGCTACCTACTCTGTGTTACCTACTACCTGAACTCTGGTTTACTTCCGACGCCTGCATTACATACTACTGACCTCTGCACTCTGTGTTACTCGTCACCTCTGCACTCTGCGTTACTTACTACTGACCTCTGCACTCTGCATTACCTACTACTGACCTCTGCACTCTGCGTTACATACTACTGATCTCTGCACTCTGTGTTCCTCCTGACCTCTGCACTCTGAGCTACTTACTACTAACCTCTGCACTCTGTGTTACTTACTGTAGACCTCTGTACTCTGCATTAGATACAACTAACCTCTGCACTCTGTATTTCTCCTCACCTCTGCACTACTTACTACTGACCTCTGCACTCTGTGTTACTTACGCCTCACTACTGCACTCTGTGCATTACATACTACTGACCTTTGCACTCTGCATTACATACTACTGACCTCTGCACTCTGTGTTACTCAACCTCTTTGCAGTCTTTGTTACTTACTACTGACCCTTGCACTCTGTGTTTCTCCTGACCTCTGCACTCTGCGTTACTTACTACTGACTGCCCTCTGTTTTACTTCTCATCTCTGTAGTCTGTGTTAATTATTACTGACCTCTGCACTCTGTGTTTCTGCTGACCTTTGAACTCTGCTCTACTTACTACTAACCTTTGCACTCTGCACTACTTACTACTGACCTCTGCACTCATATATAGAAGTCTATGCAAGTCGCCTCAAGTTGCCCCCAAAGTAGTACAGGAACCTTTTTCTAAGTCAGAGCGACTTGCGTCGCTCCAATTAGAACGGTTTCATTGTACAGAATGGGACGCTACTTGTCAGGCGGCTAAGTCGCCTGACAAGTCGTCCTAGTGTGAACCAACCCTCAGTGTTTCTCCTGACCCTTTGCACTACTTACTACTGACCTCTGCACTCTGTGTTTCTCCTGACCTCTGCACTACTTACTCCTCACCTCTGCACTCTGTGCATTACATACTACTGACCTCTGCACTCTGTGCATTACATACTACTGACCTCTGCACTCTGTGTGTCTCCTGACCTCTGCACTACTTACTCCACACCTCTGCACTCTGTGAATTACATACTACTGACCTCTGCACTCTGTGTTTCTCCTGACCTCTGCACTACTTACTCTTCACCTCTGCACTCTGTGCATTACATACTACTGACCTCTGCACTCTGTGCATTACATACTACTGACCTCTGCACTCTGTGCATTACATACTACTGACCTCTGCACTCTGTGTTTCTCCTGACCTCTGTACTACTTACTCCTCACCTCTGCACTCTGTGCATTACATACTACTGACCTCTGCACTCTGTGCATTACATACTACTGACCTCTGCACTCTGTGCATTAAGTACTACTGACCTCTGCACTCTGTGTTATTTACTATTGACCTTTGTGTTTCTCCTGACCTCTGCACTGCATTACTTACTACTGACCTCTGCACTCACGTCTGCTACCCAGGCTTGGAGTGCCGCTAACAATAAATGGCACCGCAAGTTACAGAAGGAAAGGGTGTGATTGGAGCCTAGGGCAGCATTTTCACAGGCAACTAATCACCAGTGTGAATGACAGTGTGAGGAATCTGCAGCTGTTGAGGGGATCGCTGTGACTGCCGAGCTCCATACACTTCAATGACAGGTCTGCGGCGGCCGCAGCAATCCGAGACTCTCCACATAAGGGCAGAAAAGGAAGAAGCCAACCAGAGGAGATCTCATGTGTGAAAACCTGTGTACTCTCCGTGTATATGAAAAAAAAATAGACACCGATGAGTGAACCACATATCTCTGGCTAAAGTCTTAACCCTCAGCAATCTTCTGAGAAGGTTTTTATATTTCACCTGCACAACCCCTCTATGAACCCCCCGGCTCTCTATTCCCCTCCATCTCACATCATTTGCACATTTCTGTTATTCTCAGCGCTGATTAATTAGAATTAACCAGTTTCAATGTTGCAAATGACTTGCTAATCCAAATGACAAAGATAATTGATTGGCTCTGTATGACTCTATACAAATATCAGAAACTTTTGATTACATAAATATTCAGAATCCCCCTCGGGAAATGTTGCGTTTGGTTTTTCTAGATCTTCTTTTACGACTTTACAAATATAAAGGGGAACTCCACATGGTGATGGAATCGAATTGGTGAGCTGCAAATGGTATTCAATAAATCCTGCAGACGAGTTAGGCTGGGTTCACACTAACGCATTGCGGGAATCACCCGTGATCTGTGCGCGTTTTCCCGCACCCGCAATCAGATCGCACTGCCCTTGCGATCCGCAGCGGGTGTCAGTGCAATTTCAAGGACACCCCAAAAATGCAGAAGCGTTGCTGTCACCGGATCACATGGGACAAAACGACCACGCGATTTGATAGCAGCGCGGTGCCAAAATTGCGGCATGCCCGTCTTTGGTGCGATGCGGTGTGATTTTGAGCCCATTCAAAATGAATTATAGAAAGGGAACCACTATGGAGAATAAACAAGACTCCATTTTTTTGTTGCCAACATCCCAATATATTATATGGTTACAAAGAGAAAGTACCCCCCCCCCCCCCCCCCCCCCCGGGTACTATGGGACTTTAAGGGTGAACTTTTGAAAACACAATATTTTGAAATATAGAAAAATGTATTATTTTAAAAAAGCAGCGGTGTAAAACAACACCGGCCGTGCATAAAACAGTACAAATTATACATATAGTATGTGAGAAACACTTCTCCTATAGACCGACGCGTTTCGGAATTTCAGGGTGAGTCCCTTCTTCAGGGAAATGGAGGATATAATAGTTGAAGATGCTCTGGAAATTAGAAAATAGAAATGGAGATGCTCTGGAATAGAGAAAACTATTTCTATTTTCTAATTTCCAGAGCATCTCCAACTATTATCTCCTCTATGTCCCCTGAAGAAGGGACTCACCCTGAAATTCCTGAAACGCGTCAGGCTATAGGAGAAGTGTTTCTCTCATACTATATGTATAATATGCACTGTTTTATGTACGGTTTTGTTTTACACCGCTGCTTTTTAAAATAATAAAATTTCCTATGTTTCAAGATATTGTGTTTTCAAAAGTTCACCCTTAAAGTCCCATAGTACCGGGGGGGGGGGGGGGGGGCACTTTCTCTTTGTAACCACATTCAAAATGAATGGGCTGCACTGAATCACTGATCGGCAAAGAGGAAGACAGGACAGAGCTCCGCCTATGTAAACAACGCAGAGCTCTGTTCTGTCAGCGAGAATAAAATTCAGCACATCCCTTAGTGAGAGCATATAGTACACACAGACACTGGCTAGGCACCTTTAATCCTTTGATCGCTCTACATGTTTAACCCCTTCCCAGCCAGTGTCATTAGTACAGTGACAGTGCATATTTTTCGCACTGATCACTGTATTATTGTCACTGGTTCCTACAAAGTGTCAAAAGTTTGCATATTGCCCGCCACCATATTGCAGTCCCAGTATAAGTCACTGACCACTGCCATTAGCAGTATAAAAAGAAATAAATAGAAATTCCAGTATAAATACTATAGTTTGTAGACACCATTACTTTTGCAGAAACCAATCAATATACACTTATTGGGATTTTTTTTAAATAAAAAATATGTCGCAGAATACATATTGGACTAAATTTAGGATGAAATTAGATTATTTAAATTATTTTTATTGGATATCTTTTGAAGCAGAAAATAAAAAATATTTTTTTTTTGCAAAATTTTTGTCTTTTCTTTGTTTTTAGTGCAAAAAATAAAAAACCCAGTGGTGATCAAATACCACCAGTAATGCAGAACAAAAGCATTGTGGCCACTAGGTGGAGCTAACAATCTTAGGAAATCAATATCTTAAAGGAGAAGTACACCCAAAGCTCATTTAGCTGTACCTCTCCTGTTGATCACAGAAGTGCAGTCCCTTCTGCGCTCCTCCGACCCGTTTTCAGCAGACAGCAGGCTGAAGCCCGCTGTCGGCTGATGTCACAGAGCAGGTCCAGGCATGCGGGTTTAAAGGGATGAGGTGGCAACCCTACTTCTAGCAGCAGCCATTTTTGTACATCCAAGAGGGACAGGCGGGTGGTCGGGGGGGCAGTAAAACCGTGACTCAATCACCTTGTTTTACCGCCCGCCAGCCGCACGTGTGAATGAAAAGCCTTGTATTTAATGACATTAGCAAGTGTTTGTACAGACATGAAAAAAAAGCAGATCCAGATTTTACATTATTTCTTATCAGTAGCTTTCCCTTAAAAAATCAGCTTCAAGGAGGCAAAAAGAGTCCATTAACCTATCTTGTGTCTCAGCGATGCGACGCGGCGGTACGCCGGCTGCACACAGTATTGTCACCAGACTTCAGGGACTGTTCGAGGACAATTGGCTTTTATTATTACATTTATTGAGCTGTATTATCTGGGTGAAGCTGTTGGCATCCTAATGAGTGTGTAAAGTGACAGAGAGAGGAGAGAATTTCCATGGATTGTCCTCGGCTACCATAGAAAAGTGACACCTTGTTATCCATGAGAGACAAGCTGGTGGAGCTGCACAGCAAACTGAAACAACGTAACATTAATTGTTACTTTTTTTTTTTTTTTTTTCAATTTAGCAATCATTAACTACTTGCTGACCAGGCTTTTCCTGGCACTTTTTGTTTACTAGTTTAAATATGTATTTTTTGCTAGAAAAATACATGGCAAGTGTTGCAATTTTTTTATGTCACACGGTATTTGTGTAGCGGTTTTGCAAGCGCATTTTTTTGGGGAGGGGGAAAACTACACTTTAATGAAAAAATGGAAAGCGATATTGGTAGTGAGAGAAAGGACGCTGCACGCCCCTATTAGGCATAAATGGAAAAGGTTCCCCCCCGTGGGGTTTTGATGTGCAGCAACAAAGTACAAAAAAAAAATAGAGAAAACATAAATAAAAATAAGAATATATAAGAATATAAGAATATATAAATAAAATTTATTTAGAAAAAATTGTTACATCAAAGAGACACTTGTCTGTGTTAAAACATGAGCTCTGTAGGTAAAGCTAATACATGTACATTAAAATACAGCCGTTAAATATTAAATATACAAAGGAAAACATAGCATGATATAAGTATGTAAATCATACTGAGGAACCCCGACGCGTTTCGACCTTTAACAGTAGAGGTCTTCTTCTGGGGGAACGAGCAAAAAACTCTAGAAAAAAATACATATATAATGGTAAAATCATTTAGAAAATGCCAAAATGTCAACAAGCAAAATATATTGATATTGACACATATGTTATAATGGTTCGGGCACAGTGGAACCCAGGGGCGGACTGACCATTGAGCCACTCGGGCACTGCCCGAGGGCCCTGGGCCACTAGGGGTCCCCATCAGGGTTGCCAGCCTCAGTAAAACCAGGGACAGTATGTATAAATCTGTGTTTTTTTTTACAAACTGTGTCTGTGTATACACTTTGTCTGTGTATACTGTGTGTACATGTATGTGTATACTGTATGATTGTATACTGTGTGTGGCCCCATAATCTCCTATTGCCCGGGGGCCCCATGATTTATCAGTCCCCCCCTGGTGGAACCTTGGTTTGTGAGTAACGCGGTTAACCGAGCACTGTATTTCTAAAATTCCTAACTCGGTTTGCGGTTGTTGTCTGGCAAAACGAGCAGGATTCAGGCCAAAAGCGGTATGCAGTACCGTTTTTGGCCTGAGGTGGGAGGTTTGCCGAGGTCAGCCGAAGTGTCCCTCGGGTCTTTTCGGCCATTTCCGAGGCTTTCTGGCGCCCCCCCGCCTCTGGCCGCATGCGGTATTGCATCCCATTGAAGTCAATGCGGAATTAATTATTTTCGTTTCCATTGACTTCAATGGGAAAACTCGCTTTGATATGCGAGTACTTTGGATTACAAGCATTCTCCTGGAACAGATTATGCTCGTACACCGAGGTTCCACTGTATATTTACCAATAACAGCTGAAAGAAACCTCCTGATTGTTGTGCCTATGAGCTGCCAGAGAATCCAAGCAATGTGGCAAGACACCCAAACTCAAAACATCGACGGGGGGGCAAGTACTTTTTCTAAATAAATTTTATATTTTCTCGATTTTTTGTACTTGCTACAATTCAAAACCCCACGGGGAATCTTTTCCATTTGTTACACTTTAATGAATTGGAAAAAAAAAAACATACACACACACACAATAGTTACCCCAATGGTTTTCGTATAATGTGAAAGATGATGTTACACCGAGTAAATCGATACCTAACATGTCATATTTAAAATTGAGCACGCTCCTGGAATAGCGACAAACTACGGTTCCTTAAAAATCCCCATAGGCGACGCTTTAAACACCGTTACCAGTTTAGAGTTACAGAGGAGGTCTAGTGCTAGAATTATTGCTCTCGCTCTAACGTTCGTGGCGATACCTCACATGTGACGTTGCTCCAGTCCTCCAAAGGCCATAGAGTCTATCAGAGATCGTTAACTCTTTAATCGCCTATGGGAGCAGCCGGAGGCATCGTCGGATCGTTTCTCGGGCAAACCAGAGGAAACGGTAAGCCCGAGAAACACGGGAGCGAGCGGCGGGAGGGGACGTCATGAGCCGCTTAGACTGGTTTTGTGAGAAAGCCAGACGCCTGCAGCAAAAACAGTACTGGGGTTATGGCTGATATCTTCAGCCATAATATCAGTAAACCAAGTATATATATGTATTGCGGTCAGCAAGTGGTTAATTTTACATTATCCCCTGTATTTCTGTATATGGATGAGGGCTCTGTAATTATTTTAATTAAAAAAAAAAATCTCTAAGTACCTTTTTCCTAATGGATATCCAGCTGTCACATGACCCAGCTCTCTCCCAGCCTGTCTGCAGGGAAACATAAGCAGGAGGAGCTTCTAATCCTCTGCTGGGGACAAGTTCCAAAAAAAAAAAAAAAAACAGCATTTGGGCTCTATTCACACTAATGCGTTTTTTGATGCATTTTGCAGAAATGCATGGGAATTTTTTAACATGGGTTCCTACGGAACATGTTCACATAAATGCATTTTTGTGCCTCTGCGTTTTTGGAAAGGGTCGGGGACCTTTTTTCATGCAAAATGCAGCGTTTTGCATGTAATAGAATTCAATGGACCTGCATCCAAAAACGTAAGTACCGAGTTTTCACCGAGTCTTTGCCGTGTTTTTGCAGCGTTTTGCGTTTTTATTTCCTTTCATTTTTTTAACACTGTATACTGTATAAAAAAAAAACACTGTAAAAAAAAAACAAAAAACAAAAAAAAAAACGCAAAACGTGGCAAAAACACGGCACAAACACGGCAAAAACGCATGTTCAAAAACGCGGCAAGCACCGCAAAAAGCACTGCAGAAACGCTCAAAAGCAACATGCATAGATGTGAATCGAGCCTAAAAATAAATAAAAGCAATCAACTGTTTTAAATTGGCATACAAATATATACAGTGAGGGGAAAAAGTATTTGACCCCCGGCTGATTTTGTACGTTTGCCCACTGACAAAGAAATGATCAGTCTATAATTTTAATGGTCGGTTTATTTTAACAGCGAGACACAGAACAACAACAAAAATATCCAGAAAATTTGATCACCTCTGTGGTTTTTATTTTTTGTGCTATAAACAAAAAAAGGGCGACAATTTTGAAAAAAAAGCAATATTTTTTACTTTCTGCTATAATAAATATCCCCAAATTAAAAAAACAAACAAACAATGTTTTCCTCAGTTTAGGCCGATATGTATTCTTTTACATATTTTTGGAAAACAAAAATCGCAATAAGCGTATATTGATTGGTTTGCGCGAAAGTTATAGCGTCTACAAAATAGGGGATAGATTTATGACATTTTTATTATTAATTTTTTTTTATTAGTAATGGTGGCGATCAGCGATTTTTATCGTGACTGCGACATTATGGCGGACACATCGGACACTTTTGACACTATTTTGGGACCATTGTCATCTCCCTGTTCTACCTCTCCACACCGCAATCGCGGGCCGCCAGCGAAAAACCGAGTTCCCGCGCGTGTGCGCCCGAAATACGGCAAATTTAAAGGGACGTACCCGCACGCCCATTTGCCTGCCTGTGCCATTCTGCCGACGTACATCTGTGTGCGGCGGTCAGCAAGCGGTTAATGAGTGAAATAAGTATTTGACCCCTTCGCAAAAAATGACTTAGTACTTGGTGGCAAAACCCATAGGCAGAATTCCTCCTCCTCCAAACATGGCGAGGTGAGTTGATGCCAAAGAGCTCGATTTTGGTCTCATCTGACCACAACACTTTCCCCCAGTTCTCCTCCGAATCATTCAGATGTTCATTAGCAAACTTCAGACGGGCCTGTACATGTGCTTTCTTGAGCAGGGGGACTTTGCAGGTGCTGCAGGATTTCAGTCCTTCACGGCGTAGTGTGTTACCAATTGTTTTCTTCGTGACTATGGTCCCAGCTACCTTGAGATCATTGACAAGATTCCCCCGTGTAGTTCTGGGCTGATTCCTCACCGTTCTCATGATCACTGAAGCTCCATGAGGTGAGATCTTGCATGGAGCCCCAGACTGAGGGAGACTGACAGTTATTTTGTGTTTCTTCCATTTGCGAATAATCGCACCAACTGTTGTCACCCTCTCACCAAGCTGCTTGGCGATGGTCTTGTAGCCCATTCCAGCCTTGTGTAGGTCTACAATCTTGTCCCTGACATCCTTGGACAGCTCTTTGGTCTTGGCCATGGTGGAGAGATTGGAATCTGATTGATTGGTTGCTTCTGTGGACAGGTGTCTTTTATACAGGTAACAAGCTGAGATTAGGGAGCACTCCCTTTAAGAGAGTGCTCCTAATCTCAGCTTGTTACCTGTATAGAAGACACTTGGGAGCCAAGAAATCTTGCTGATTGATAGGGGATCAAATATGTATTTCACTCATTAAAATGCAAATCAATGTATGCCCTGGTTCACATTGATGCTACTTTGAAATCGCGCTACTTCACTTGAAGTAGCGCGATTTCAAAGTAGCAAGGTCAGCGCGATTTCAGGTGCTGCTTGATAGACATCTGTGGGGCTTCATACACAGATATCTACTGAAGTCGCACCTGAAATCGGCAAAAGTAGTGCAGGGGCTACTTTTGCAAATCGGTGCGGCACCGCAAAACCGGAATCGCATCGAATTGGAACAGTGCCATTGCCGCCAATAGGCTGCGACTTATGCTATTTGATCTCTCAAATCGCTCCAATGTGAACCTAGGCTAGAAACTTTTTTGAAATGCATTTTTCTGGATATTTTTGTTGTTATTCTGTCTCTCACTGTTAAAATAAACCTACCGTTAAAATTATAGACTGATCATTTCTTTGTCAGTGGGCAAACGTACAAAATCAGCAGGGGATCAAATACTTTTTTTCCCTCACTGTATGTGAAATCAAATCTTTATTATTTTGTGGAAATAACATGGTGTGGGTGGATTTCTGCCAGTCACTGTCTGTGTCACACCCCTCCAGCCTGTGTCTTATGCCGCGTACACACAGTCGGACTCTCCAACGGGAAATGTTGGATGTGAGCTTGTTGGCTGAAAGTTCGTGTGTCGGACTTTCCGCCAACAAATGTTGGCTAGCAGGTTCTCACATTTTCCGCCAACAAAACTTTGCTGTCGGACTTTCCGATCGTGTGTACACAAGTCCGTCGCACAAAAGTTCACGCATGCTCGGAATCAAGTACGATGCCGGAAGTGCTCGGTCTTGTAAAACTAGCGTTCGTAATGGACTATTTTTTTTTTTTTTTTAAATTGTTTATTTAACATTTTTCATGACATTTATAATAACATCGTTGTCACATTCAGAAAAAAGAAAAAAAAAAAAAAAAAAAAAGGAAAACATGAGGCTTCAATACTGTCTATCGAGAGTGCATGACCTTATCAGGAACCATAGGATATCTTACACTATAACTGTAAGGTTAGGAATAACAAGTGATAAGAACCTTTGGTTATTAATTAGGCGAATCTACTGTAATTACATTACTTGTCCTATAGGAAAAGGAAATCTTGTTGAGGAGAATTTGCACAAACAGAGGGGTAAGGTGTGTGTTAGCCCAAGAGATATAAAATGTTTATTGCCATAGACGTCTATCATTTCATCTTGTTTCATTTGTCGTACTATTGTCATCATAGTCGTCCCAAGGTTGCCAGATGATAGAAAATTTCTGTATGGAACCTTCCACAATGGCAGTTAGATGTTCCATTCTACGCATATCCATTAAGATGGTTAGAGTATGTGGTAGGGTGGGAGGGGAAGTGGATAGCCAAAGTTTGGGGATAGTTTTTTTAGCTGCTAGTAATACGTATGACATCAGTTTCTGTTTTGTTTTGTGAAGACCTTGATAAGGAAGACCAAGTAGATAATATATGGGATCCAGGGGAATGAGGATTCCCACCAGTTTCTCTAATAACTTTTGGATCTGCTCCCAAAGTTGCGTAACCAAAGAGCATTCCCAAAAGATATGAAAATGGGAGCCTACTTTCTTATTACATCTCCAGCATATTTGGGACATGGACGGATCCGCCGCATGTAGTCTTTCTGGAGTTTTATACCAAAACATAAGTACTTTGTAACCTATTTCTTTGTGGGAAATACATCTGGAGCTCTTGGAGATGGAGATCCAAATCTTGTCCCAGTCTAGGAGAGATATGTCATGTTGGAGAATCTGTGACCATTTTTTCATATAATAATGCGTATCTATTTTTAGGGGGTTGGCTTCATGGAGTATTCTATAGATGGTGGATATCAGTTGGGGTTCATGGGGGCCTTTAGCACATAGCATTTCGAATTGGGTAGGTTTATCTAAAGATAATGTGGGATTTTTGGTAGAAAAGAAGTGTTTGATTTGGAGGTATGAATAAAATATTGTTTTGGGTAATTGGTGTTGTTTGGTAAGGTCCTCGAAGGATAGTAAGTGTCTTGTGGCTGGATTGACTAGTTGTCGTAGTTGAAAAATCCCGGCCTTAGTCCAGGGCATCATACGTTCATAGGACAGACTGTCTGGGATGTCTGGATTAAAAAGGATATTAGTAAGAGGTGAACTTGTGGATGTTAGTGAGTATTTAGCGGAGCATTTCTTCCATATTGCCAGTGTAAAGAGCATTGGGACCAGGCATAGAGTTCTCAGCTGGGGCATGTATTTGGTCGTGGACGGCCAGAGCATATAGCACGGATGTACTGGGGCTGTTATGCTCATTTCTATGTCCGCCCATCTGTTTGGGGCAGTTCTGTTGGTCCATGAGGTAAGGGCCCTTAAGTGAGAAGCATAGTAGTATTTGATGAAGTCAGGGGCACCTAGGCCCCCTTTAAGCTTACGTGCCATGACCACTGAGCCCGCTACCCTATGTGAGGCGTTGTTCCATATAAAACGGAGGCTTCTTCTTTGAAGCGTTTTCAACTGAGACATTGGTATTGCCACTGGGAGTGTCTCGAATAAATACAGTAGTTTAGGAAGGATAGACATTTTTAGAATATTTATACGTCCCAGGAGAGAGATGGGCAGAGCGGTCCAGTGATTCAATAGGCGGTTAATTTCTTGGAATAGGGGGGGGAAATTCGCCTGATATAGTGAGGAGTATGATGCTGTAATCCGGACACCTAAGTATTTTAAGGATGTGGAGCTCCAGTGATAGTTGTAGTTCTGTTTAAGGGTGTTCAGATTAGTTGGTATGATATTTATGGGGAGAGCTTCTGTTTTGGTGGTATTAATTTTAAACCCAGAGATTTCACTGAAAGTGTTTAAAATTTTATGTAACGAGGGTAGGGACGTGTGTGGTTGAGTAAGTGTTAGAAGGATATCATCTGCAAAAAGGGATAATTTATATTCTAACTGACGTAAGCGTACTCCTGTAATGGAGGGACTTTCGCGAATTGTTGTGGCTAGGGGTTCTAAGCTAAGTATAAAGAGTAGGGGTGACAAAGGGCACCCTTGTCTAGTACCGTTGCTGAGGGGGAATGTGGGAGATAAGTAGGATGCAAGTTGTACTTGGGAGGTAGGGTATGAGTATAGGGATCTAAGGGCCTGTATAAAGGGACCTGAGAAACCATATTTGGACAGGATCGCAAACATGAAAGGCCAGCTAAGGCGATCAAATGCTTTCTGTGCATCTAAGCTAAGTATTACTGCCGGGGTTTTAGTTCTAGTTAGTAAGTCGACGAGATCTATGGTGCGTCTGGTGTTGTCCCCTGCGTGTCTCAGGGGGACAAATCCTACCTGATCTCTATTTATCAAAAATGGTAGAATTTTGGAGAGTCTGTTTGCCAGGATTTTGGTGAAGATTTTATAGTCGGAATTTAGTAGGGCTATAGGACGATAGTTGTCAGGGACAGCAGGATCTTTATCTGGTTTTGGTATGATTATGATATGGGCATGAAGAAATTGGGGGTGGGGTATTGTACCTTTTAGCAAGGAGGCATACAAATTTAGCATATGTGGAGATAGGATAGGAAGGAAGGTTTTGTAGTAAGAGTAGGGGAGTCCATCTGGGCCCGGGGATTTATGTAAAGGGAGCAGTTTAGTCATTTCGGTTAATTCTTCAGTGGTAATGGGAGCATTTAATGAGGAGCACTGGTCTGATGATATTTGTGGGAGCTTCAAAGATGAGATAAAAGAATCAAATTTCTCTTGTGTGAATTGGGTATGTGGGTCAGAGTTTAAACAGTTATATAATTTGTTGTAAAAATCTCCAAAGACCCTAGACATGGATTGGGGACAGTAGGTGGGAGTTCCATCCAGTTGTGTTAAATGATCAGGGATAGAGAGACTCGGACGTGGCTTCAGTTTGTTCACTAGCATTCTGTGGGGTTTGTCAGCATATTCATAAAATTTTTGCCTCGACCATAGGATGGCCTTGGATATTTTATTCATGTCTAAGGACTTAATTTTGTTACGGATATTTATCACCTCCTTTAAACGGGCAGTTGTGGGGGCTCGAAGCAAGTGCACCTCGGCTGAACGCAGCTGGGTCAGTAGTTCAGATTTTTGTTGGAGCGAGTCACGCTTCCTATGCGATCCAGCAGAGATGCACTCACCCCTGAAGAAGGCCTTGTGGGCCTCCCACATTATGGAAGTATCTGAGACAGAGCCTTCATTAAACTTGAAGTATTCAATCAATTTTGATTGGAGACGTTGTTTGGTGCCTTCATCTTTCAGGAGAGATTCATTAAGTCTCCAGTGACATGTCTTGGGAGATGCTACATGTAGGGATATGTCTAAAGTTATGGGTGCATGGTCAGACCATGTAATTGGGCCAATTTCAGAGGCTACTAAGTGAGATAGTAAGGGTGCGGAGAGTAGGAAATAATCAAGGCGAGAGTATCCTTTGTGTGGGGGGGAGTAGAAGGTGAATTGTTTACCGGTGGGATGTTTCACTCTCCAAGAGTCAAACAGGTTGTGGGTGCGAATTAATTTGCGGAAAGAGGTAGATAACCTATAGGCTTGGGTTGGGGGAGTGTTTTGAAAAAGATTTAGTCTATCTTTGTTGGCAGACATACACATGTTAAAATCTCCTCCCACAATCGTAAATGGGTGAGGGGAGTTTTGTACCTCCTCAAGGACTTTAGTGAGAAACCCTATCTGTCCAGAATTGGGTGCATATATGTTAACTAACTTGAGTTTTGTTTGCAAATGGACACAGTTCAGGATGACAAACCGTCCCTGGGGGTCTAATTTGGAGTCAATTACTCTTATAGGGCATGAGTTCTTGAGCAAAATTGCTACTCCTGCTTTCCCAGATGGGTCAGAGGCTACAAATGTGTTGGGAAATAATTTAGAAGTGAACTTAAAGGAGCCACCCGTTCGGAAGTGTGTCTCCTGAACCATGACCACATCAGCTCCAGAGGCTCTGAATTCCTTCAAGGCCAACCAGCGTTTGTGAATGGAGTTCAGACCCTTCACGTTACATGAGAAGACCTTCAGAGCCATAAGGAGGACAAGCAATTTACAGCTAGTGAAATCTTAGTAATAAGTAACAGCCTGTTTAACCAGTGTAAATTAGTTAGTAAAATCTTTGCACATTTCTCAATTAGCATGTAGACAGTGAGCAAATATACAATAACAAAATAACCAGAAGATGTTAAGTATATATTCAGGCCAAAAAAGGGCCTAGGTTTGAAAAAAGGGAAAAAGAGGAAAAGAAAAATATGAACTATAAAAAAAGGTCCAAAAAATAACAATAATAATAATAAAAATAAAAAAAAAACATTTTGTAAGCCTGAAGGTGTAAAAATCTTCAGGAAGTCTTGGCTAGCAGCCATAGACTTGTAGAGGAGCATGTCGGTCAGCGACAAGGGCGGGATGGTACCCGCTCCCTCCAACAGGAAAAGAAAATTGTGTACGCAAGCTTTAAACTTTAAATTCTGGGGGAGAGTAAAAGAAAATCAAAGAGAGAGATGGGATCTTCTCGGCCGAGAAATGGAAGTCCAAGACTTGAACAGTTGCCGTTAACCTAGGCCATCAAGGACTGAAATGGGGAGGTCTCTCTCTGCGGATACCAGGACAGTGCCGCTATCAAACCCTCGAGGTGTCGAGGAAGACGGCAGCCAAGAAAGGAGTGAAATGTTGAGGAGCTGTTTCTCCTTGTGTGGAATAAATTCAGGTAGGTAGTCTAGCTGAGGCCGGACGTTGAGGAGTGGAAAGGTTTCTTTGACGTCTCCGACGAACCGGGGTCCAAATCGTTGTAAGTGGTTGAAGAGGGCCGGGGGTCGTGTTTAGTGGTGGCGGGGGAAGTTCCTCTTCAGGGATGGGCGGCAGTCCCAAGTTACGGACAAAGGCCTCGCACTCGTGTAAGGCTCTCATTGAATATTGAGTGCCATCTCTCGAGGCTGAGAGGCGAAAGGGGAAACCCCATCTGTAGGCGACTTGATGTTGTTGTAGGTGCATGGTCACTGGCCGTAAGTCGCGTCTTTTGGCGAGAGTGATGGGAGATAGGTCACTAAATATTTGGAGTTTAGCGCCTTTATATTCAATGCGATGTTTATTTCGAGTGGCCGTCATGAGAGCTTCTTTGCTTTCGTAGTAGTGGAGGCGAGCGATTACATCTCTCGGGTTGGTGCCAGGGGGTGGTTTCGGAGCTAGGGATCTATGGGCCCTATCTAGCCTCCAATCTATATCCGGAATGTGTGGAGCCATAGCGACAAACAGTCCTAGGAGATAGGGACGTATTTCTTTGTCAGGGACTGTTTCCGGAATTCCACGTATTCTCACATTTTGACGTCTTTCCCTGTTCTCAAGGTCCTCCTGCTGTGATTGGACCTGAAAGATGCTTTGTTTGAGTGTCACGTTGTCTTCTTCAAGCACGTGTACGTATTTCACCAGTTCGTCAAATTTGGATTCTAAGGTATCTGTTCGATCACCAAGTTGATCGATTTCCCCTCGTAACTCCTGGGCCAGTTTCCCTACTGCTACTGTAAAGTTACGAGTCAGGTCCTGTAGCAGGGACTGTAGCTTTGAGTCCAGCACCGCAACTGTAACTGTGACTGAGTTGTCTGGGAATGGGGGGGTAGATATGGAAGTACCTGTAGATGATGCAGGATGATCAGCAAGGAGGTCTTCAGTATGTTCTTCTATTTCTCTGTAGTTGCTGTGTGAAGTCTCCCTTCTTTGTTGTTGTGCAAAGGAGGGTGTCTCCTGGGATAAGGGGCTGTGTGCAGAGCGATCCGGTGCGGTGGCCACTGCATCTGCTGTTCGCTCTGCGGCGAGCACTGTAGCCGTCTGGTTACTTGAGGCCGGGGATTGCGGCCTATACAGGAACCGCTCCATGTTTTGAGCCGGCCGGGAGGTCGGAGGCGGGACAAACCCCTGGTATCCGTGTCGCTGGGATCCTATTTTCCCCATGAGGTGCCCGGGGTATTCCGGGGTCTTTTCCAGTGGATCCTGGATCTATTAATGCTAGTGTTGTGGAGCAGGATCCGGGGATGGAAGGAGCGGGTCCGGAGCTTCTCTAATGAGCGTCCACCATCATCGCCGTCCGCGTATGCGCCGAGATTATTTAAGCTGGATCTTTTTCATATGTGGTAGCAAGCTTCATCTGGATCTTCAAATCCCCCTGTTTGCACCTCCCCTCCTCCCCATCATTTTACTGGGAGAGAGGAGATAATATTCACTGTGTGAGCCTGTGCAGCCTAAGGGGTGAGATGGGTGACACTGGGAGCAGATTGGAGTCCCAATATGGCCGCCGGCTTCCAGAGGTAGGCCGAAGCCGCGGACTATCCTAAGGGACGGCCGCCGGGGATGTGTACACGGCCGCCCCGGGTCTCCAGAACTCCCCCGAGGATGTGGGAACAGAGGATCAGGTAGGCCTTTGTCTCCTGGGGACCCGGTTGTAGGGGATATTGCAGGATGTCTTACTCACAGTGTCCCGGGAGAGCGTCCGTAATCCAGGCCGCGGTCCGCGTCTGATTGATAGGCCGCAATTTGCTCAGATCGGCCGCCGGACGGAACCCCGCGGCCCCTCCGTGTCCACAATGTAATCCGCCTGTCCTCTGCAGGAGGATCACCGGTCAGGGAACTACACCAGAGCTCGTCCGTATCCCCCAATCTAAGTCACTGAGGAGCGGGGTGCTTTGGGTGCTGAGCAGGCCTCAAGATGGCGGTGAGTGTCCGGGGCTCGAAGCTGACCGTAGGCCCGATATAATATGCTGTGGCCTAAGTGAGCAGAGACTCCTCGGGGATTGCAGCTGAGGATGTCAGGTAGCTCCTGATGTTAAAAAGGAGCTGCAAAGGGGTATAAAAAGGTAAGGATGGCTGTGGATCCTAATTGCCAAGACGGAGCACAGCTTCAACACGTCCACTCTGTTAAACGTCCGGACACGCCCCCCCCGTAATGGACTATTGAACTTTCTTTTTATTGGCTCGCCCTACGTCTTGTACGTCACCACATTCGTAATTGTTGGCCAACATTTGTGTGACCGTGTGTATGCAAGACAAGTTGGAGCCAATAACCTTCGAACAAAATTCCACGGTTTTGTTGTTGGAAAGTCCAATCGTGTGTACGTAGGCATTAGAATAAGAGGGAGGTGAAGCCTCCATCAATCTACATGTAATATCCCACTCCCATTGTGTTTAGCTGGTTAGTGGGCATGGAGGAGGAGGAGGAGGAGGAGGGAGGAGGGAGGGAGTGGGCTGTCATTTACAACTGTGTATACGCCCCCATGTGTGATGCTATAGTCACATGGGCTGCTCAAGTGTGATACGGAGGAAATGCTCAGCTTAGAAACTCACTAAAAACTGAGCATGTGCAGAGTTGCCACCACAGCTGCAAAATCCCTAGCTGAATTGGGGACATGGACAGATGGGGGAGATAAAGAGCAGCAGGATCAACCAATTTTTTTTTTTGCAGAATACAGAAAACGAATCTCATAGTGACAGAGAGTATGAACAGCATGAGATACACCATTTGTATGTGGGTTTAGTGAAACTTTAAGGGTTCATTTGCACGTGCTTTGATCTTAAGAGAGTGATCCCCTCTTTAAAGTGATTCTAATGGGGCGTACACACGGTCGGACTTTTCAGCTACAAAAGTCCGACAGCCCGTCCGACAAACTTTCAACGGACTTTTGGCGGACTTGCGGCGGACTTTCTTACGAACGGACTTGCCTACATACGATCACACAAAAGTCTGACGGATTCCTACGTGATGATGTACACCGAACTAAAATAAGGAAGTTGATAGCCATTAACCAATAGCTGCCCTAGCGTCGGTTTTTGTCCGTCGGACTAGCATACAGTGGGGATCGAAAGTTTGGGCACCCCAGGTAAAAATGTGTAATAA